>NW_025777577.1:0-90888 GCF_021130785.1 Homalodisca vitripennis | reverse complement strand
TTTCAATCAATCATGTAAATAATAATTAAAAAGGCAGATTTCAGCCAAACTAAAATGTGATTCAGCCTCTGGGACAACTCGATCTTTATATTTATTCCGTCTCTATGATTCTAGAAGCCTTCGTAGTTATATGGATAGCCAAATAAAAAAGCCTCACTATTGGATTGGCATGTGTTTTGTAAGCTTTATCGATAAGAGACCTCTAGAACCTTCCCAGAACTAGAACCCGTAGCCTCTGGACTAGATTGATCTCTACGCTCCAGTCTATGGCATTACCATAACTGTCGAATCTTCCATTTCATCTACTGGACTTCAGAAAAACTCTCGTATTTTATAACGGCCAGCTTGTGGGTAAAACCATGATTTCAAAACTCCCGGAATAAAACCTCCTAAAGTATGAGAGGCACGAATTAGGACAGTCCTGAGAAACTTAACCTATTGAAAAGCCATTATGTAAGAAAAAAATAATAATTTATAGAATTTATCATCCATTTTCTAATATCACCCTTGCCATCGACTCTTCTAAGACATGCAGGTCTTTTAGAACATGTGAAATGCTCTTCACGTTGAACTCCAGCATCCGTTTTCTAACGGTATTTCAACTCCTACTGTAGTATTATCTTTATTATAAGTAAACTGTAACATCCTTCTCAATAAATGTCCATAGATCTTTAACACATCAAGGAGGTGTTTTGTTTTAGCTTGAGCTAATTTAATAGATCCTCTCTAGTAGAAAATATTATGTAAAATAATAAACTTTTCAATATTCTCAGTTAAAGTTTTACATAATTACATTAGTGACTTGCACTCATGTAATGAAATCTGTAATAGCTGCAATTTTGGTAAGGAAATTGTAAAGTGGTCTGTATTATAGAATACCTGAATTAAATGATAACATCATTGTGAAATGTACGTAGGTTAGTATATGTAAATGAACAACAGAATAAACGACATATAAACACATTTTCTGGATATTTTATACCACTCTCCATAACCAAATACGGACAACAAATCCTTAGAGTTATGTTTTATTCAACGTTTGACTGCACAGAATATACCTATTTATAATCAGATAATGACAATTGATAAAAAATACTGTGGGTTGGTCGGTTGAATGTTGGTAAAATATTTGACCTAATAATATGTAATTTAATATCGAAATAAAAATCAATGGAACAGCTAAAACATACCCAGCAGTAATATTTATTAAAATTATGGATTTCCATAGAAACTACAAGGAACAGTTTTGAAATTTAACAATATTATGTTGTATAGTTCAGTATACTTGTTCAAAAGTAATTCAACTCGCAGTAAGTTGGAGAATTACCACCAGGAACAGGTTACGATGCCCAGGAGCAGGACCAGGACAAGGACCTACAAGGATGAGTTACTTAGTTTTATTATTTAGAAATCACAATGTATACTCTCACTATCTCTCGCTATCATAATAACACTGATTAAGCTGCTAAACCTTTGTTCTCGGCTAATCGAATTACTTTGTATCTTAGGCGTACAGTGGGAAATATTTCATATTTTTTTCGAAGGAACTAAAGCAGTTTGGATCTATTACTATAGACACTCCATAAACTGGCAGAACACATTCATTATATTTTAACACATGTTTGTCTCTATAGTATTCATACGGATAGATAATCAAATAACCAGAAAACCTGTTCAGTTTTAGTACTATTGTTGACGAAAAAAGTAATGTTGGTAAGAGAAGGTTTATGTATACACGTGAAACGTACGTAAAAACTGTATTATCCATGGAAAGGATCCACCTTAGGGATGGTATATCATGGGAGATGTTTATTGCTTTTGGGGTAAAGGGAATACTCGTAAGTTCTTGTTCCTCAATTTTAAATCACAGTAAGCGTGATTTAACAATCACAATTAAATTTATACAGTTTTGTAGACATCGCAGTTATAAATATTACTTTGGCTTTGGTGTTGCGTTCATGGCTTTTAATTTTTTTGTTTCTGAATTTTAAATCATTGCAAGTGTGATTTAACAATCAATTACATTTATTGCATGTTAAAAGTGTTGTGGGACATTACATATATAACTATTACGACTATTGCTTTGGCTTTGTTGTCGCGTTCATGATTTGTTATTGTAGTACTTGTTATTTTGGTAATCTCGTATAAGTTTAAGGGAGATTATTAAAATAATTGTAAATATAAATAACAACAGCTTTTAAGAGTAAATTATCTTAGATTTTACAATTATAACTAACCTTTAGACACTAATGACAGGTGTATCACCTTCAGATAACTGTATTTGATAACTAAACTAAAGTTATGTATATATTAATATTTAATATACGCTTACCGAACGCTAAATTTGACAGTTGGGTTAATTTTTGTATACCTACTGTAAATATGATTCATGAAATTATAATTTCTAACCCTTTTATACCCTCCCACAGACACTGTATCAAAGATTGTTTTCTGTCTTACGAGAAATTCCTCAATCCCTTCTAAAGAAAAGGCAGGTTTATGTGATAATACTATATATATATATATATATATATATATATATATATATATATATATATATATATCAATAACTGTTATAAGATAGTGTACTGGCTTCTCTGTGAATTCCTTATACTCGTATGATACCCCGAGGTAATAAACGTTGGTCTTCATCAGAAGCACTTATATAGCCTGAAACACACGAGTACCAATGTATTTAATTCTGTGCATTTTATTCTGCACTAAAAAAATATTTATTCAATGTATTCCATCAACATTCTGTTGTATAGGATACAAAATATTTACAACTTCTGTCGGTAGTATTATCACTCAACTTACATGCAATAAGCTACATACTCGTACATTGGATCATTTAGCCATGCTTTAAATTGACTCTTGCATAATACATAGTCAAAAAGGACCATGCAAACCCCAAGACTATAATTAATAGAACACTCAAACAAAGTGGTAACAGCCGGTTTCAACCAGTCCTTGTATAGATGGCTGCTCATTCTAATTTTGGTTTTTGTGCTAGAATCCTTTAAAATAATGGTTGAATACTTAGGTAATATAGCTTGTGTTAATGTATTATTGTACCTTTATGTGTATCTAGTATTATTTTCTATTTAAAACAATGTTTCCAAAATTCTATTATTAGTTTACAATGGAATAAATTTAAATTAAAAAGATTACATCAGGTCTTTGTTATAAACATTCAATTATTAGAACACAGCAATATCTAAGCAATTAAATTTAAAATTTAAGTAATGAAACTATAAGCGTGCCGACCTTATTCTGTTGAAAACTTAAAAAACTACACACAAAAAACTTAATCAAAAATCGCAAATTCTAATTAGTCGTGCAGCCATAAAAGCACACCCGTGCATGTGTTGTGTGTACGCTTAGACTAAAGTGGAACCATCAACAATATCGGGACAACAAGAATAGTAAAAGCACATTTTTAAATATATATTTATTTTATAATTTTCGTTCTAGGGAATAATACGAGTACTTTCCTTTTTACAAACCAACACCACACTTTGAGATCTTTAATTCCTTCAGACCATGAAAACAAGGATATCAAAATAATTCGATACATTTAAATTTAGATACTTTTAGAGATTTAAATTTTTTGACGTATCGGTACTAAAATTTTTTATTATTTCCGAACACTAAAAATAAGTAGTTACAATGATTTCAAGTCTAATTTAGCACCCGAACTCTCCAGTCATCTACATTTATTTTGCGATGAAGCTCAAATACATGTATCCGCTTATAAAATCTCCAATTCATTAAAATTTGTTTTATTTCCTTTTTACCATTTTAAAGTAGGTAAAAACTTTATATTTATACAATAAATGTAATGGACATATAAAAGCTATGTCCAGCAAAGACAAATTTTACCAAAATGTATTTATATTTTCCTAAATGTACTTAAATTATTGTAATTCACATTGAACTTTATTATTGTAACTAAGAAATTGAAATTATAAAATGTATTTTCAATAACGAGAGACTTATGCCAGTAGTTTAGGCAATAAGGGTATTTTAGTTTTTACTGTGTTCTAAGAAATACTCATAAAATAAACAAATTAAATATTTTGAAAATCTACAAATGCATTACTCGCCCGTATACAATCAGTACCGGATATTTTGCATACTAAATAAACTGCCCGTTTAATTTATTTTTGGAAATAAAACAAAGGATGTTAAATGTTTCATACCATCATGTAAATTAGTAAATATATAATCTTCATAGTTGTATAATGTAAGGTATTAATGTAGTGCGCTAATAAACCTACATGATGATTACATTATGAAGGCATTAGCCTTAACTAGATTGTCCTAATTCTACATCGAAGTATTATACTCACTTGTGGTTTTTTTTTCTTCAAACTATTGTAAGAAGTTTACATAATGAGTAATAAGCCCACCCATGTCTCAGTTTTAATTTATTACTTTTAAGTATTATGATCATCGACAAAATCTTCTAAAAATTCGCATTTTAATATATGTATATTTTTATATATGATAAGTGATGTGATTTGTTATATATTTTTTAGAAATTTGAAAGAAGGTTAATGAAATCTAATTATTAGGAATATTATGAAATTTCCTGTTAAATATTGTCTCTGAATATTGTTTCCAATCACTGATAATGCAGAACATACATCATTTTTGGAGGCAAGGAACAATCCTATTATAACTTTTATTATTGTGTTATATTAAACAGTTTGCTTATTTGGAATAACACGAAATCGGTTTAATGTTAGTAGTAGTCGTGAATATAAGAAAAGCAGATCAGAAACACGCAACCGGATACATAACATATTATTTAATATCCATGGAAACAACGTAGGATACATAATTGAATGTTCTTAATTAATCATTAGAAAGTGAAATGAAGCAAATTTTCAAACTTCGTCCAACAAACAACTGGAAGTTTCGCCAAGAACACGATGTGATAGGCAGAAGCACGACCAGGACCAGGACCAGGACTTAATGAATGAGGTACTTTCACTATTTATAAATCTCGGTTTATGCTCTCCCTATTACTTGTCATCCAAAGCAGTTTACGTCATAGTTTTAACGAATATTTATCACAGCACAAAGCACCAGAACAGTAAAGTGTAAATATAAAAATATTAAACCGTTATTTTTCTTGAGTTTATATCATAGTTATAGGATTCTATGGTACGTTTTGTATAGAACTTCTAATTTGTGTTTTTTACTTTATTTCATCCTTTCTGTACCCGAAACATAGGGGCAAGCGGTGTACAATCATTTCTTATCTGAAATCAGGTAGTTTAATTTGAAATATCACTTTTATTTAGTCATGTGTACTACAAAACAGATAACGAAATACATGTTATTGAATTATATACTAATATGAGTACCTACCATATAATTATTTGAATAACACACTATATTAAATATTTCTTCCTTTCTTAGATTATATGTCAATATATTACTGTAAGACTCCTTAGCGTAGAATCTTTATCGATAACGTTACTGGTATTGCTAATTTGTCTATTTACAAAAAACTTGGATTTTTCAGATTGTTGCTTTTAAGTCTATAATTTACGAAGTATACAAACCAGTGCACTTTTAAACTTCTCTCAGAAGTATTACAGGCCATATTGCACAAATAAAATTATATTAAAATTTGACTTCCAATGTTTAAAGATTATTCATTGCACAAAATCTCCTGTGTAACATTTCTTAATGATGGAAACAGTACATAGTAGAGGTGAATTACTGGGAAAGTTTATGGTATGTACGAAAGTAAAATTAATTTCGCGTTTATAACATCCATAAATATTGACATGTATTTATTGCATAACATTTCATTGAACATAAAATGATAACATGTACTTAATGTTAGTAATAATCATGACGTGAACAAGCAAGTAAAGGCAAAAAGCGAAACAAAAAAGAAACAGGTGAAATATACACACCAGTGTACGTATTAATATTTTTATACGTGTAAACAACAAAGGACAGGTATCACAAAGCTTTAGATAAATACAAATGTTTTATTTACACGATTCGTTAAACTTAGACCACGTTAGGTTGCAGAAACAGGACCAGAAACAAGTACCATGGCCAAAAGCTTGATAAAGGCCAGGTCTTTATTAATTGTTCAGTTTAATGTTCAAAGACGTTAGGGCGTGGAAAATCTACACCAGGAGTACTATGGCGAAGACCGGGATCGAGACAAGGATTTATGGACGACTTACCTTATTATTTACAATTCAAAGATTTTCACTAACTATTATTTTTACACAAAGCTATATACATTCTAGTCTTGCGATTATCAATTAAAGAAAAAAAAATAGTGAAACAATTCCTATGTTATTATAACACATTTTCAGTGAAGAGGATTTTAATTTTAAGGACTTTTGCAATGAATTTATTTTCATTGTGTAGTGATACTTAAGTTGATTAACATATAATTATGTTTCATGCGTCAGCAGAAAAAAATTGTTATTTATGGTTTTAAATCCCTTCAGTACTATAAATGTACAGAAAGAATCAGTCTACAATTACATATTCACCAAATCCAAATGTTTTATTGACCATTCTCACATAGTTTATAACAAATGAAAAGAGTACTAGGAGAATTATTTACTTCAATGTGACTTAGAGACATTTTTCAGGCATTATATAGTAGTGTAAAAACTTTTAAAAATTGAAAACTAATGAATTTTAGCTGACCTTGGATTAAAATTCAAAACGTATTGCGTTAATTTGTTTAAACTCAATCATTTCTAAAAACGTTGTTGTTCAGATTTGAGGAGAATTATAGTCTACATCTTTTACTTTATTCAATTAGTTTATGAGATTACCACCAGAGCTTTCTTTTACTTTACAAGAAATTATAACTTGCCGATTGTGATGATACAGTTATAGAAACAACTCCTTAGATTCCTTTGTCACCTATACATGGTTCACTTACACTATTAATAAAAATTTTACTCTGAAAAAAAGGCAAAAATGCTATATTTGAAAATAATGCCCACTCCTAGTTGTTATGACATTTTCCCCTATTAAAATACGAGTAATAAATGCTAGTAAAGATTGCTATTCAATATTTCCGGTGTTATTGATTAAGCCCATGACGTAGTTATGCTATAAACTTTATTTCTTACGGAAATATTTAAAATAAAGAATGTAAATTGCCAACTGGATTTTTGAAGAAACTCTAATATTTCCGGTTGGAAACTGAGGTATATAGTCATACCTCATGACTATAGAAATATATAGTCATCACTCTACTTCACAGACATTCCTCACTAACTGGAACATTGTGATGGTCACTATATATGAGAAACGACTCGACAATCATGCAGATAAAGTAACTCGCATGATGACTTAAAATTTATATTAGCTCTAAGTTCAAATTTAAGTTTTGTATTGTATTAAAATAGTTATTATTAGACGTAATAAACTGGCTCCTTAGAAATTTATTGGGTTATTAGAAAATATTTGTTAAAGTATTTGTCTTAAAATTAAATTCAGAGCTTAGGTTAATATTTTAGGTGATGTCCGTGTCAATTAAAAATAAAAGTTATCACAAAACCCACTTTTTTAGATTGTAGCCTTATTTCCGTTATTTAAATTAATTTATAAAGATAATAATTAACGTCATGTTCAGCTCTGCGTCCTTATATTGTCACATTATATTCCACTTAAGTTAGTTCTGTTATATTTTTAAAACTGTAGTAATACGCTGAGCTTTAGCGAAACTCATCACTCGTGAGGCTTGAGATATTTTAATTTTGTCTGTCTGTCAGTTCGCACGATATTCCGAAAACGAACTGAATTTAGATTTGAACATTTGCATGAAGTGTAATTTATATTTGAGGAACACTGTGTTTTATATTAGTACATGTTAACCCATTGGATTTGGATGAGCTTCAGCTAGTATTTTTGCAAAGTTCTTAAAGATAACCATGATGGAAACGAGAAAATATTGAAAAAAATTATCAAACTCAGTACTATTATGTAAGGCTTTACAAGTAAAATTTTTATTCGCAGAATAAAAATAAATTATAATATATTGCAGCCAATGTTAAACGTTTGTGACAATATTTAACTTTGTCGCACTCTTGCCTATCGCTTGCTTACCAGAAAACTGGTATAAAACTTTGAATGAAATTTCCACATAAAGAAAAATGAGTTAAATATGATGGTGCATGTCCAATCTCGGAATAAGGCTGAGCGTCATAAAACTGTCTCGTTATTATTTTAATTTTAAATAATACATATCTTCTTAAATCTATTACTCGTTACTGGTTAGCATAAGTTTTATCTAACGTTCTTGTAACTAATCTTTTAATACTTGCAACTAATACACTTTTCTGTCTGACTAATAATCACCTGAGTAGGTTATGTTTAAGTGTTTACGTGTAATAATTTATATAACTGTGAACAGGTTAGCAAATAAACATTATTTTAACCCATATTGTTTTGTACTTCTCTTTGTACACAAAACAAATATCAACCAATCCAGTAATTCTGTACAGGACGCCATTGCTATTTTAAAATACTTAAATATCAAATCTGTAATTTGACAACTCTTTGCTTAAAATACATTATAATTTATTTTTCATGATAAGAACTTTGCATTATATAGCAATAATAATTATAGCATATTAATGCAAAAGTGCAATTGCATATCTATTGGGCTAATGCTGACAAATTACTAGAATGTGCCTAGTAGACGTCTTCTAACGTAGCTGAATAATTCTGTCTCAACTTATCAACTCAAGTGCCAGAGTTCGAGTTCTGGTTTGTGCACGCTGTTTCCGCATAGTAAAAATACAAACTACATACATAAAGTACTTCTTCGTTAGTATTTTAATTTAAATAACAGTATCAATAAAACATAAAACTCACTGCAGAATTTTACTTTTTGTTGAATTAGTTTAATTTCTTTCTAGTTGAGGAATTAAAACTGTTCATATACTTGAATTTTTAGTTATTAATTTTACGAATGGCTTCAAATAATAGATTTGAATACTTATTAAATACCTGTTCCGTTTAAGCTGAAGGCTACTAAAACTATTGATTTACAAAAACTTAAATAACTGTATTGAATATGTGTGTTACTACGTCTCTCTCGTGCTATAAATGTAATGTTATAAAGAAAATATGAAAGTGAGAGCAGTTTCAAGCATGTATATTTAGAGAGCCTAAAATAAATTTTGTTCCTAAGATCTCGTTTTTCCAAGAAAAGTTTGTTTATTTTCTCTGAAAATGTGTACTCATTTCCTCTGAAAAAATTATGAATATTTCATGTAATATATCTGCTAGCTCTAACACAGTAATATTTATTTATACGTTTAATTTCCCCAGAGGGTTCAATTCTGGTTTGTTTATACCTTCCGGTTGAACCCACACTAGGTACAGCAAAACCTATGTCACTTAATCTGTGCAACCTTATGGATATCCAGGAGTGGTACATCACTAACCTAAAATGTCGAGATTCTGCAATGTTGATTCGATAGATCTGGTCCACTGCGGGAGATGACTGTTGGTATTTCTAGTGTTCCCTATGAGTCAATGATACTTGCCAGCCTAGACAAGTGTGTGCCACCCGGAAATAGACCGGCTTTGATTGGAGAGGCTCGCTCAGAGCTGGCTTTCTCTTCTTACGACCACACCTTTATGGGCTGGATAAATTTTACCAAATTTAGTTTCTTGAATGGTGAGGCACTTATGGAATTCAGGTTTTTGTCAAGGTCGGAAAATATTAATGAAGTTCTGAAATAGACTTTTTTTATTGGAATATGCTTCTTGGCTTACTTATGTATGCCTGTATATCTTCTTAAACAGGACACTTCGGCAAATTATTTTTTAAACCAGAGCCAGAATGATTTTTACACCAGAAATTCCAGGTTCTGGAATTCTAGGTTTGTAAAAGTCCCATACATGTGTCATCTCACTAACACGTAACATTAAAAATCAGCAAACAACAGTAGCTACAACACCTTCTTAATTAAATAACTAGCTGTACGTTTACATATTTTTAACTTGGATAAAAGTAAAAATTATAAATACTTAGCCCAAATGTGAATTAGCTTACAAAAATAGTTTAGAGGATAGACGTATTATCGTTATAACATCCTTATAAACATAAAGTAAATATATTATTTATTCTTTTGATATGGATGGAAAGTTACTTGCACTATAAAAGTTTAACCTGAATTAAGTACGCTTTACTATAAATCTATAAGACTTAGTTTCAGTAGCGTAATATAAGATTTATGAATAATTGTTGCAATATTCTGTGTTAAAAGTTTATAATAATATTTCATAGCTATTCTATGTATTATATGGTTCTGTTGTAATAATTAGTATTTAGTTTTTATTAAGTGCATGTTTTAGAGTAAGGGTGCATGGAATAGAGAAACAACAAAGCTGTTGTAGTTCCAGACATGCGTGTCAACGCTTTGGCATGTTTCAAATTTACTTTAACCTAGATTTTAGTTATGAATTGATTTAATCATTTACCTGAAGAAGATATCAGATTTTAGATTTTGAATGTATATAGGCTGATTGTATTGAATCACTGAGCTATGGAAAATGTCGGCAATAATCCTGTTTCCTTCAAAATTGTTACCAGTAATTCGTGAAGTAACGTTAGGAATAACTCTTGGAGGACATTTAAAAGTGCATTGTACGGCAGACTACTTGAATCTGATATGATGTTATGTAGGTTTTGTAGATGTAGCTGTATAGTAAATGTCATGTGAAACGTGCCTGTGGGTTGGATTTCGAAACAAGCATGATATAAATATGTTTATTGATGTATTTGTAACTAGAGAATGTACGACTTGTTTGTACGGGAATTTTGTTCCTTTTCGGTAAGAGACGTGTCATAAAAAATACAAGCCTGCACGATTCAAGATTAAAAGAAAAGAAGGAAAACATTTGAAACATACTCAACAGTACAATATATAAAATTATGTATATCCATAGAAACGAAAAGATACAAAATTTTGTACAGTAATTTTTCTATAGCTCAGTTTATGATGAAAATCGTTCTATTTCGAGTACGGCCGGGAAAATCCTCCAGGATACATTATGGCCAGGACCAGGACCAGAACTTACAGATGAGTTACTTTTAATATTTTCTTAGAATTCACAGCATCTGCTTTTCTATCTCTCAATAACAAAGCAGTTTACACACTCTATTTTTAGTGACAGAACACCGGAATAGTTAGTGACAACACTAGTACTAAATAGCAACATTAAAATACGTGTTAATTATTTCGTATTTGATTTCTTGACTTATTAAGGTTGTCATAGCTTTGTTTAAAAACTGCAAATGTTGTGATGTAGGCTATTTACAATCCGCTCTGAACACAAAGAATACAGAGAGAATCGTTTTGTAATATAAGATAAAGAAGATTTTGACGCATGGTAAAATTGGTCCTATTTTTAAATATTTTATGAAAAAACCAATACTTATATAAGAGAAATATTTTCTTACTTACGTCAAACCGCCTTCTTTCTGACGTATTTTCATGGATAAATATTGAAATTTAAGTAAAATAAGTGAATAATAATATCAGTGATCGACTATATCATGTTACACTGTTTCAATTACATATAAAAAGTAGTATAGGGTAGTTTTGAAAATAGAAAATATTCTATGACTTTTATCTCTATGAAGTAGTTACTGAATCGTACACTAGAACTCTCTCCTGTCGAGATTTTAATCACTCACTCTCTTTTTGGACTCCATTATAGCTTTCATAAATTAAAAACTTACGCATAATTTTAAATATTCTTTTCGGAACAGTATTACAATACCTGCACCTTCTCATCAATTGGGCACACGCTGATTAAATATTACTAGAATGTGCCTGGTAGACATATTCCACTGTTTTGGTAATATGTGTTTACAGACTCAGCTGTACCACGTAAAGGGTCAGAGTTTGAGTACCGAATCGAACGCACTATTCGTTAACAAGAATCTTATTATACACGGGTGCTAGTTAAGATTGAAAATTTCAATAATTATATTTTCAAATTTTAATTAAATGTTGATGTAACTTCAATAGTATACCGTATTGTAGAACACTCGATTTAAATATTCCAAATAAAATAATTAAAGTGGTTTCTAAATAAAAAGAGAGAATGCATTTGCTAAAATACTTTACGTCTTGTGCAGATATGGTCAGAGGCCTCTTTAAGCACAAAATAAAGTATATAACAGCTTATTTTTTCACTTCTATAATATGTTTATAGTGATACTGAGCAAAATACCTTCTATATTTGAATATGAAACATAGTTTGTAAAGTAAAATTAAAATTAAAATTCCTTAAACTACAAGAGAGTAATCAAAGTCAACTATGCAATAAATTAGGAAAGTTAATTAATCTAGTGTGACTACCCTATTAGTGTTAGGGTAGTGGTTTGAACATTGCGGAATGGTTATAAAATAATTATAGCTTTCATTTTATTAGTCGTTAACAGGATTCAATAATTGCAAACAAATCAAAATAAAATGTTTGAAAAATTAATAAAAGGTATTTAATCTTTAATTTCACGACAAGTTTTCAAATAATTCTTATAAGTTATAAAAATAGTATTTGTCTTCCTCTAAGGAATTATATAATTTCAGTTTCAATGGACAGTGGATAGTGAAACACTTTCTATTTAGTTATAACGCGTTTACAATTAACAGGGTTTATACAATGAGGAAGATTAGCTTGATCAAAAAATACATTTCGTATATTTTTTGAGCTAGAAAAACTTCAGATTTAAGTTTTAAAATCCTCTCAGTACTCTTGGTGTGCAGAAATAATCAGTTCACAATCATTTTCAACACATCGTCAAGTTATATACTATTTGTTCATATATATCTCATAAAAAGTGTAAAGATCATTTGAAGGATTATTTTTGTTTATTATGTGAACTAAAATTAGAACTTGAGATTTGTGTTTTTAAATCCTTTCATTAATATAAGGGTACAGAAAGAATCAGTTTACAATCAATTTCGACACATACACAAAGCTATATAATATGCGTTCATACATATCTGATAAATAGTGTAAAGATTACTTGGAGAATTATTTACTTAAGTATGTCTTAGAGATATCACTCGGGCATTTAATAACGGTACAATATTGAACATGATTTAAATAAGCGAATGCTAGTTGACTTGGGAATAAAATTAATATCTTAATAACATTTAATTGTTTACACTCAATAAAATAATAACTATATTATACAAATTGAAGTAGAAATATGGTCTGTAATTGTTGAATTTAACCAATTAGTTTCTGAAACCATCACCAGAGCTCTGAAGTTAACCTTCACAGACATTCAGAATTAAATTTGTATTCTTTTGTTGTTTCCTGTCATAGTACAAACAATTATTTTTTCATTTTGTAACACATCTTGTAGTTATTAAACATTTAGTTTCGGAAAAAGTACAGTTTTAATACAATTATTTATCTTTAAAAAACTCCTTTTTTTTTAAATAAATATAAAACGTAACTGAGAGTAACTTTGTTCCTATTAGTTAAGAGTAAATCAGAAAATAATTAGTTTATTTAAAAATATTAATCGTAACTGAAATACTCTGTATATATATTAGTATTTATTGTCTGATTACTACGTACAATGCTACTAAATTACTTAACAAACAGCATGTATTAATAAGTCTCTCATAAAGAGGTTAACGCTAAACTTCTAGTCGAAGCGTTGAGAGCTTCTTTGGGCCTAACAGGTTGCAGGAACAAAATTAAAGGTCTACCAATGACTTCATGGAAACATAGAAATATTTTAATATAATTTGCGAGATTTATATTTTAAGTTAAGAACTTTATTATCTATACCATAGGTGGAAATTGTTTTTTTTTTAGGTCTTAAAAGCGTAACCGTGTTAAGATCAACAATCTTTTTATGTGTCGCTATCTTTTTTACCATTTACGAAAATAATAAATTAATAAATTTGTTTATTTTTGTAAACTTAATATTATTTTACAGAACCTAATTGAGATAATTATGTATTCCTGAGAATGTGGAATTAAAAATATTTAAAATTTAAAGATACTTCACTTAAAAAGAAACTCAACCCGGTTTGTGTACATTTGATTGTATAATATTACAACTCGCCCCAGGCCTCATAGAGGGATTTGGTGATTGGTTACATTTGGAAATGATGTTTTAAATTTTTGTGTTCAGTTTTATCCTTTTGGTTAAATTCGGAAATGAAGTTTCCAAATGTCATATCATGTCGTGTATTGTAGAATAATTAGAAATAGTAAAAGATATCATGTCGTACAGTTTCCCTGGATATTGCATCCAAACACTAATGATGTTACACATTTATCAGAGACGGGGAAAAAAACTTATAAGAATCTATATAGTTAAGTCATATTTAACCGTTTGTGCCTCTAAAATTTATGTGTTGGGGTAATCATACAACAAAAGTTTAGCGTTATTAGTAGTCGTGACGTCAGCAATATAAGGGACAGCTAAAACGTAAGCAGCAGTTTCAGTAAAATATTTTATATCCATCGAAACAAAATAGCATTTATAAATTAATGTTTTAAAATAATTCTAAAGTTTTATGTCGCTGCATTTCTCAAATTTCCTTCAACTCACAGCTAGTCGTGGAAGTAGCACCAGGAACACGATGATTGGCCAGAAGCAGGACAAAGACCAGGACTTACAAGGATGAGTTACTTTAATTCAATTTTAATCATAGATTTTACTTGCTATTCCTAGTTATACAAAGCAGTTTACATCCTAGTTTTAGCGATGATTTACAGCACAAAACACTACAATAGTTCATATGTAGCGCTAACAGAAATAAAAATTAAATATAGTTAATACACTGTATTTTAAAGTTGTCTGTAAAAGCTACTAATTCGTGTTTGGTGCTATGTATAATCCTCTTAGTACCCAAAGAGTGCAGGGAGAATCAGTTTACAATATTTCGTATTGAATGGACACCAATAGACATTTGAACTTTTCGCGTAAAAAAAAGAAAAGGTATATATTGTTATGAGAGGCATTTTCTAATTTGTATTTTACAACAATATTTCTAGCGTTGCTAGTAAGCAAAAAATTCGTTATCAGTTCAAATTACTCGTTGATGTTTATTTAAGATATAAAAAATATTATTATTTTTGGTTTGACTGATATATTTAAAAAATTAAAAACAATACCAAACAGTTGTGACCTAAATTTATTCTTGAAGTTTTAACTCATTCTATTAGTTACAGAAATCCACGCCAGAGCTCTCTTTCACAAAACAAGAGATAATAACGGGCAAATTTAAATTATGTGATATTAGGAATGCATAATTATATTTTATTACTAAATTTAGATATTAAAATTCCTCTTTTTAAATGATAATAATGAAATTTATGTTTCATGACGAAATAAAATAAGTCGTTTTGGAGAATAACACACAATCTTCTCCCCAACCCCAAAAATTTCACATGAGCATGTCTCGTATCAAAATAATGCTGATAGTCTTCTTTGAGGTTTGAGAAATCGTCCATTTTGAGTTTGTACCGCAAGGAAAAACTGTCAACGCAGTCCTTTGTCTGTAGGTGCTTGAGACTGAAACGCAAGATCGCCCGCGTCCGGCCTGATATTAAATTCATCTTCATGCTCCACCAAGAAAATGCCCCCAGCCACACGGCATTCGTAGTTGCCAACTACCCTACCAAGGACAAGACCTCCATGGTGCCCCAATCTACTTACAGCCCTGACATAGCTCTGTGTGATTTTGTTTTGTTCCACCGACTGAAGAGAGAGCTGATGGGAAAGCACTGGGATTCAGTGGGAAACATCCAAGCTGAAGTTATTATTACTGAGAGGCGTTCCAGTGGAGGAGTTCCAGTGTGCTTTCCAAGCGTGGCAGAATTGTCTACCCAGGTGTATTGATGCAGGAGGAGACTATTTTGAAGTATTTTCACCATTTTTATTAATCGGATGATTAAATAATGTATTTTCCAGATAATGGTCATTATTTTCATTGTGCACCCTATATACTCATGTCTCATCAGGTGCACAACTAAAAGCACTATGATGTTGACTGACACGATCCAAAAGCACGGTGGAGCTACTGAATCTTCAATAACGCAGATACGTTGGGAAGGGCTGATTCAATACGTTTGTTGAGTTTAGCTCGAGTTCACCTTCTTCTTAGTGCAGCGTCTAAAATCTGATGCTGTTGAGACGTCTTAAATCTCGAGTCATTTTAATCGAAAGCGATCCAAAAATATTTTGTTACCGAAAACGAAAAAAGTTAAAAGGAAACCCCCGCATCGGTTTAACACTTAACATTCACAGCCTCACTGAATCAACCTTCTCACCATAGATGTGTACTGTTTAGAAGATTTGATTTCACGTAATATTTGCTTGTGTGGAAGATGGTTGATTTCAGTTGCTGCACATAAGAGAAAGGTAGACTGGAGCTAAACTCAACACTCACATAGAATCAGCTTTTCCAAACATAGCTGCGTTACTGTGTTTGATAGTAGTGCAGGTCAATCGTACGGATTTGGCAGAGCGAATACTTATGGTTCTTATTTGCAACTATGATTGGTGAATTATTAAACATGTCAACAAACTGTGTACTATCATGTGGTATTGTAATGCCACATTTATTAATATAGTACAAAGAAATATCTTGCTCAATGTAACTTTTAACTTGCAATAGATGATTCTATTGCACACCTTTGTGGTTGTACCCTCGTTTCCTTACCAGAAATTTTATTTGAGTACTGATATAAAACCTTATATTATGAGGTTTCTACAAATACTGTCATAATTAATTAATTATATAATGGTGCTGTCTAACCGTGGAATTATGCTGAGCGTCATAGAAGCCTACCATTAAAAATAGTAAACTCACAGGAATTCTCTTTGGTTACCATGAGATTAAAATTTACTTTCCTGCATGATTGTATGTTTACCCGTCCACAGGTTATATCGTAAGTGAAATATGCTATAGAAGTCAAATTTGGCATGCAAACCCAGCGAACCCTATTGCAAAACAGGTAATAAAAGTGAAGAATATTATAAAATATTTGTGTTAATTTCACATTATTTTTTTACATTTGGGTTTTGAGCTTATTTTAATTTCTCATATATCTTACTACCTAAAGCGTGCATGCAGAATCCTCTTAATATTTTCTAAGGTATCCAATAGTCTTATGAATTTTGAATCTGAAGTAGTTCGTAGTATCATAGAATATTTCTTTACGAAAACAATTTAATTAGCTATGTTTCATAGATATCTTCCCTGTAATCGTTAGTAGTATAAATTTAACATAAAGTTGAAATGATTTTATTATGGCTAATACTAAAATATACCAACTAAATCATAGTTACTGCTATCACCTTGTCTTGGCATCCAAATTGTGTAGTTTGCATCCTAGTTTAACAGACAATTTATCGTATAATAAGTCACAAGACCAGTACATATATTATGATTGTAAATAAATAACAGTGTATAAAAAGTAATAGCGTGATTAAAAGCAAACATAATTGAATGTTTGTTGATCTTTTCATAACTTTTCGATCTTACATTTGGATGATTACTAGACAAAATAAATTCCACTGGAACGTTCTCCGTAAAAGCTATGGTTATGTTGGTTAAGTTTGCGCTTTGGGCTGTGTTTAATTCCCCATGTTACTAAAGCGTGCATGCAGATTCGGTTTAATATTTTCCAAGATATTTCACGACCGTATGAATTTTGAATCTGATTCATACAGCTGATAGAATCGTAGAATTATATAAGAAAACAATTGTCTTAGCAGTGTCTCACAGCTAGCTTCCTGGTATTCGGTAGTAGCATAAATACTAACATAAAGCTGAAAGTAGTTTATAATGACTGACTAATATTAAAATAGACCTTCTAATGGTGTTTAAAATTATGTAATAATTTATCTACTTGTAAATAGTTTAGCAAAAACACGATAGTTTCATTTATTTTGTTAGGTACCTCCCATAGTACACGAAACAAAAATCAGGCAATATAAGTGTGACAGTTATGAATGCGTACTGGGAATTTTCAAATTCTTAAAACTTTTCGCTTAAACTAAATTATAGTTTCCGTTTCACGACAAAACTTTTGCAATATAGCAACATTAATGCAATATAGCAAGATTAATTATAGTATATTAATGCAAAATGTGTACTGTAATGTAGTGGGCACAATCTGCAGAAATAATTACTAGAACGTGTCTAGTAGGCACGTTCTACCGTAGCTGAGTAATTCTTTCTCAGCTTGGTAACTAAAGGGCCTGAGTTCGAGTGCTGGTTCGTCCATGCTGTTTTCGTATGATAACAATAACCTTTACCTTGTCTGAAGTATTAATAAAAGAACTTCTTCGTTAGTATTTCATTTTAAATAACAGCATCAATATAAACCTAGAATTCAGTGCAAAAATTTACTTGAATACTGTTGAATTCGTTCAAGACTTTTCTAGTTCAGGAACTGTAGCGGTTTATATACAAAGGTATTTAGTTGAATCTTTGTTTAGGTGACAAATGATGTAAACTAATAGATTTAAGACCTGTTACTTTTAAGCTGAAGGCTTCTAAAACGTTTCAGGGTCACTCACTATTTCTTCACACAAAAACTCAAATGACAGTATTGAATATTTATGTTACGACATTTCTGTCATACTAAAGGGAATTTTATTTCAAACGATACGAAAGGGAGAACAGTTTCGAGTATGTACATTTGGAGTAACTAAAATGTTCATAAGTGTTCTTAAGATATGGTTTTTCCAAGAAACAGGTGTTTAATTTCTATGAAGATGTGTACTGTTTCATTTACTCTAAAGAATTCAAAGAATTCCGGTAATGTTTTTATTCCACAACAAACCCATCAGATATCTCCTGCTGTAATCTTCATTTAAACATTTACTAACATCTGTAAATGTAGATTATAACATTATAACCCTACTTTTGATGATTTTTCTCTTAATATAGGTACTCCAAAATCCCTTCATGATCTTCAATAGTCCTACCTAATTTATATCATAAGTAAATTTGGATTACATAAGTATGAAATATTATAAGCGAAGTAAACTTTTAATATAATTATACGGATACCAACTTTCTGTTATATAGTAAAAAGGGATTCTGTTCCTCTGCTGTAGATATATTAGTTCATTTAGCTGTCAGATAACTAAGCAATCTCATAATGACAGTTACATACTTACAATGCTGCTAAATCACACAATGAACATTAGACATTAACAAGTCCATTAATGAAGAATTAAGCTAAATTTATAGATATAACTTTGAATTCTTAAAAATAAAGAAATATGTAGAATTGTTTTAATTTTGAAGTTTTGAGTTTAGAACCTATAAATAATTTAAATTTGATGGACATACATTTTTTAGAGTTTGGAGTGTTTCAAGATTACAAGTTTCAGTTTTAAAAGCTTTTTCCTTAACAAGTTCAACAAGGTAGCGATTTATTACACTTTATTTCTGTCACATCTACTTCAACAAACAGCAATTGCGATAATACTCATTCATGCCTAGTGGTTTATGTTTCTAGTCTGCGTATGAATGTGGGTCAGCCAACGGTTTGCCTTACTGCACAAATAAATGGTTAATTAGATAAATTAATGGCTTTAACTGTAATAAACTAGACTAAATTTGTAATGTGTTGTTGTCATTCTTAGAACATAATATAAAAATGATAAGTTACAACACTTTTACAGTTATTTAATACAATGAAAAAGTTACTTTACTTAACTACAAAACTACAAAGAAATTTGAATAGAATTTATTTACGTAATTGTGTGATACATAGTATTTGGGGTTGATTATCAACATATATACAACTAGTCTTTAGGATATTTATTTTAAGATAGAAAAATATCCTTAGTTATTTTGCATTTTAGAAAGCTATATAAATGGGTTGAGCTTGATAGTTTTGAGAAATCCTGATTACACCAATAGTAGCATTTTTTTTAATCGGAAGGAGATGTTTTAAAGAAATGTTATAAGCCAATCAATGTCAGTTTACCTTACAAACTTTAGGTTATTGTCATTTTGTCCACATTGAAACTTATGTATTTTGTTGAGTTAGGTGGTGACCTTTGTATAACAATTATATTTTATTTATTTATTCTAATGTATATTTTGTAATACAATTATTTGCAAATGGTACATTTTGGACGCAATAGTGTTGGAAATGTTTTCTTCCGAAACACTAGATTCAAATCCTAGATTACAACGAGTGCCGCCGGCCTTGAATTTGTTATTTCTTTGATATTCATTTATACATTTTTACTCGGATAATTTATAATCCAACAGTAAGAGATTTTTCAACAAACCACGGTAGTACGAGAATTTACAAGTATGTTTCCCGTTTCTTCCATTTCCTAGATAATTTGCTATGATTCTTCGTCCTCAACATATTTCGGAATGGTTGGGTTCTTGTTATAATTTTAACAACAATTATGGTACACAATTGAATATGACTGTTTTAATCTAAAACAGTTTAAAATAGTTTATGGGTTAATTTTATTACATCATGATAGGTATTGTTTAGCTACTATCATCTTATCTTAAATATTTCGTTCATTGAGCATGTAAACCTGTCATAATCAAATTGTAAGATTTTTACGAAGATTATTAGGATTATTAGATTATTAGGATTTATGAAGATATTTTATGAAAATATGAAGAAGAAGTAATTGTAATTACAGTTTAATCGAAAACTTGTTTTAAGGCGTAAAAATCTTAATTCTCATTATTTGAAATATTTAGAACAGATTAGGGAATAGGTTAAATTAAGTTGTAAAACTATGTATCATTCAAAAAGCTCCAATAAAACCAGCGTTTTCCTAAAGTGCTGTAAATATTAGGAATAATACGGTAAAATTTATTTCATCTATATTATTCTAAGAAGTACCGAAAAAATAAAAATATATTTAAAAATCGTTCATTTGTGGAGCTTATTATCTTTTAAAAAGTTTGAGGTTACAGTGTTTCTACATTGAAATTACTTAGTTACTTCTAAGGCGTTTTCTTATCTTCTTGACGTCTTCATTGGCATTTACAAGCACTATTTTCTAGTGTAATTTTAAGCTTGTTAGTAATTTTAAATATGTCCCGTTGTTTTTCCATATGTTGACGATTACACCATATTAGACTACTCGTTTTGAATCTTCCGTTTATAGGTTTTAAATAGGATTTTTAATAACCTTTGCGTACACATTGAAATCGATTCCTTCACTGATCTATTACAAGGTCACATAACAAGGCCACACCGAGTGTCGCCTAAAAAGGTTCTGTGATGTTTCATGAGTTATTTCAAGTCCTGCCAATGAATAATTTATCTTTCCAATGATAGACTTTGCTATAATTTAGCTAAAAACAATTATGACTGACTTGGTGTTTAACATACATGTGGTCGTATTGTTATTATCTTAAAATTACTACCACGCTTTTTATTTAAGTTTACATATATAGCTTCTTTTATGTATAACTGGAGTCAAGCGCATTCCAATAAGCTATCCAGAAAATACACCGCTCACCACTTGAGTGGCTGGATCTATCTCAGCAAACATCTTCTATGGAATTGTGAGACCCTTCTGGAAATCAGGTTTTTTCAAGTTGCAAATTAATTATAAATATCGGTATTAATTAGAACTGTTTTATTCAAATTGGCTTCTCAGGCCTACCTATGTATGGTAAATTCAAATTTAGCTAACGCATATTTATTAAAGATTTGGCGACAACTGTAGCTAAAAGACCATTAAACTGTTCGGCGTGCATTTATATATTTGTTACTTCCAAAAAAGGATAATATTACAAATACTTATCACGTGAGGAAGCGTACCAATTAAAAAATAATAGACTTATTAACGCCAAAATATCTGTATAAACGTAAAAACTAAATATATTTTTTAGTTTTATAATATACACATTAAGTTGATTGCACTTTCATAATGAAACCTGAATGATGTAGGCTTTATTATAAATCTATATTCTTCTAAACTGTAATACAATCCCTCTAAATAAAAGTTGTAACTGTAGTGTATTTAGTGTGAGAAGTACTAAGTTGGTAATGTACCCATAGTGATATTTAATGTCTGCACCAGTGATGTTGGCAGTATGTATTGTCAGGCGATGTAACATACGATGTGGTCTGATATGAATGAAGAATGCTCATAGGCTGCTCTCCTGTGACGTCACATCACGCCACTACCCTACAACCAACGGTCCAAGCTGGCCAGCCAGCAGTCCACCCGGAGTCCACGACCAGACACCGTCATGTAACCTCCGTGTCCCGTCCGTTCCTTTACGAGCGGTCCTAGAGCATCGTTACTCTAAATGTATCGTCTAATTATTCTTCCCGACCCATAGAGAGTACAGTGTCGACTCGCATACATTACAGTGGCTACGAGGATAACATGGCTGTTTAGTGGAACGTCGCTTACAGTGGCGACGAGGATAAAAGTAACAACGAATGTGTAAGGACATTCGGGACATTGAAACAGTGAATTACAGTGATATAGTGCGAAAGGGCAACAAACGTAATGAACACGTGCAAATAACCGCGAATGTGCAAGGACATTCCGGACATTCCAACGGTCGGGAGTAGTAAGTTACGCCGATCGATATAAACTATTCTTGGGGTAAGCAGCGCACAGGCTGATATTTTTATCGTTACAATTGATGCCGTTAGACGATTATTTTTACCGGGGACATTTTAAACAATTATTACGTAGTGTTCAAGAAGACAAAATGGCAACTATCGGGTCTATGGGTTATTTTGATAGTGCGGAAGAATCGTGGCAGTCTTATATAGAGAGATTTGAGCTTTTTATTGATTGTAATGATATCAATAATTCAAAGAAACTAAGCACGTTGTTGACAGTTATGGGTGTAAGGACCTACAGTATACGTTACTAAGAGACTTAATTACACCAGACAAACCGTCTGACAAGTCGTACAAGGAAATTTTGGACACTATAGCTAATCATCTGCATCCCAAGCCTTCTTTTATCACGGAAAGATTTAAATTTAGTAGGCGGAATCAATTGGATCATGAAACTGTTAGCGATTATATTGTGCATTTAAAACAGTTATCTAAGTATTGTGAATTTGGTGATAAATTGCCAGACTACTTAAGGGACAGATTAGTCGCGGGTCTGCGAGACCAACAGATACAGAAAAGACTTCTCGGGGAGGAAAACCTCACTTATGAAAAAGCCGTGCAACTAGCTACTGCAATGGAATTTGCTGAGAAGGGGGCGGCCCAGATGACAACTACAGGAGGACGTATTCACCGGATGCAGAGCAGCGGGTCGATACCGAAAAGGACACAAGTGGCAAGCAGCGGAGTGAGGCGGTCATCGGACGGCGGGAAGGCGCTGGGAGACATCACCTGCTATTGTTGCGGCAAGCGAGGATCACACACAGCATCGCAATGTCGGTTTCGTGACTACACGTGTAATCATTGTAAAAAGTAGGGACACCTTGAAAGAGTTTGTAGATCGAAAAATTTAGTTAAAAAACCTAATGAGAACAAACCAAATGTTTTTACAAATAGGTGTAAGGGGCCTTCAGCTAAAGGGAAACAGTTTTACAGCAATAAAAAGCAATATGTTTATAAAGGTAGGCAGCACTATGTAAAGGAAAGTAAAGAATCAGCAGAGTCAGGTTCAGATAATCACTGGAAACATAAAGACAATGACGATGTGTATGACATTTCCAATCTATTTACGGATAAAGAAATAGAAACTAAGATTAATAAAATTGCGCCAATAACGGTACAGTTATTAGTGGAAAGTACGGACATTGTATTTGAAGTCGATAGTGGAGTTTGTGTTTCAGTTATGTCAGAAAAAGATTGTAAGACTAAGTTAGGTAATGTAAACATGTATCCAACTAACTTAGTATTAAGTTCATATACACATGAAAAGATCAAGCCTTTAGGGAAAGTTATGGTCAATGTACAACATAAAGGTAAAGAGAAACAATTAGCTTTATACATCGTAGCTAATGGGGCTAATCCCTTGTTAGGGCGTGATTGGATGCAAGCATTAGATTTAACAGTTAGAGTGCCTAGTAATGTAAACAATGTACAGGCAGCTGATCGTACGAGCATGGTGGGGGTTGTGCCAACTGCAGGCGGCAGTGCGGCAGACGCATGCGCGCCTGTCAGTGGAAGCCACAACACACCTGTAGAGGTAAACAAACAAACATCTGTCAATCCGTCTGTTGTCAACAAACAAGTAGAATTACTGTACAATGAGTTTCCAAATGTATTTACGGATAAGTTGGGATGTTACAAGGGTGCACCAGTTAAATTAAAGTTAAAAGAAAATGTAGTACCAAAATACTTTAAACCTAGGACATTACCTTTTACACTTAAAGAAAAAGTAGAAGCCGAGCTGACTAGACTAGAACAAGAGAACTTTATTTCACCAGTAGATACCAGTGAATGGGGGACTCCCATTGTACCAATTATTAAGGCTAATGGGAAAATAAGAATTTGTGGGGATTATAAAATAACTTTAAATCCTTTCTTGGACGTTGACCGACACCCATTACCGAAAATTGAAGAAATATTTGCCAGCTTACAAAATGGAGTAAAATTCTCTAAAATAGATTTATCTTCAGCTTATCAGCAGCTTAAACTAGATGTAGATAGTCAAAAGTATTGTACAATTAGCACACACAAAGGATTGTATGCTTACAATCGCCTATGTTTTGGTATCTGTTCAGCACCGGGAATCTTCCAGAGAATAATAGAACAAACGTTACAAGGTATCCCGGGGGTAACTGAATTTTTAGATGACATTCTAGTAGCAGGTAAAAACAATGAGGAGCACATGCATAGAATTAGACTAGTGTGTCAAAGACTTGAAGACAATGGGTTCACAGTGAGCAAGAACAAATGTAAATTTTTCTGTGACAGTTTAGAATATTTAGGTTTTGTTATCTTTAAACAAGGGTTGCATACCGCACCTAGTAAGGTTGAAGCAATTGTCAAGGCACCTGAACCTCAAAATGTGACACAGCTTAAAGCCTTCCTTGGTCTTGTTAATTATTATTCACGTTTCATTCCTAGGATATCCACTATTTTAACCCCAATGTATCAGTTGTTAAGAAAGGATACCGATTTTGTATTTAATTTAGCATGTAAGAAGGCATTACAAGAGATTAAGCAAAAGTTAATCTCTGCTGAAGTTTTAGCGCATTATGATCCTGCATTACCACTAGTGGTAGCCAGTGATGCTAGTCCATATGGCATTGCGTCAGCTTTGAGTCAGATTCAATACGACGGTACAGAAAGACCTATATCATTCACAAGTAGAGTGTTAAATAGCGCTGAGAAAAACTATTCACAAATAGATAAGGAAGCATTAAGCATTGTATTTTATGTTAAGAAATTTAGTCAATATTTATATGGTACACAGTTTTTGTTAAAGACTGATCATAAGCCTTTAGTGGCTATTTTTGGACCAAAGAAAGGGTTACCGGCTTTCGCAGCCAGTAGGTTACAACGATACGCTTTGTTTTTAAGTGGTTTCCAATATGAGATTGTGTATGTTAAGTCCCAAAACCATGGCAATGCCGATGGTTTATCTAGATTACCTGTAAATAGTGAGATTAAAGATGAAATCTCGGATGATGAACTTAATATTAATGTCATAGGTACCTATTTGCAGTGTTTAGCTCATTATGACATACCATTAAGTTATTTAGACGTAAAAAAAGAATCTAGGTTAGATTTAATTCGCCCAAATGTTAAATCAATAATGTCGGATAATCAAGGCAAACAACAATTGTACTATAGGGGTAGTAAAACTAGACAATTAGCTATTGGACAGCCAATCATAGCCAGAGATTACAGAGGTAGAAATAAGTGGATACCAGGTGTGGTAGTTTCACGATTAGAGCCAGTCACGTATTTAGTTGAACTAAATACGGGCATGAGGTGGAAATGACATATCGACCAGTTGATAGGTTTACAGTGTAGTACGGAAATGTCTGAGTTGACAACAATGCCTAGACTCCCAGACGCAAGCGTGGCAACAGAGCACACGCAGGAAACGATCGATATACAGTCGTGGGACAGAGCGTGCGCAAGGTCGCCAGTACTTTTAGCAACGACCTTGCCCGCCTCTCCAGAAAAACCATAACAATAACAGAAACGCTCAGGGGCAAAGCCCCAGCCCATGTACAAATGTAAACAATAACAGTTCCAGCGTTTCACCCAAACAAATTACACCTATTAGACGATACCCACTAAGGGATCGTAAACCTGTAGTCAAAATGGACTTGTAAATACAACCCGATTGTGACTTGTATATAATTAATATTGTTTAGGTATTATTATTATCGATTTGTTAATTGTGTTCATTCAATGTGTTATTAATTGCTATATTCAGATTTATTGGTTTTGATTGAAGTGTTTTTGATTTGTGTTAAATGATTATATTGAGTTTGTATTTTGTTCTCTATAATCTATACTTACAAAAATAAAAGAGTATAATGTAAACTTTCTATTCGTTGTAATTGATTTAAAAATGGAGAATTGTAAAAAAAATTGTAGGGGACATGTATTTAAGGGGGAGGATTGTAGTGTATTTAGTGTGAGAAGTACTAAGTTGGTAATGTACCCATAGTGATATTTAATGTCTGCACCAGTGATGTTGGCAGTATGTATTGTCAGGCGATGTAACATACGATGTGGTCTGATATGAATAAAGAATGCTCATAGGCTGCTCTCCTGTGACGTCACATCACGCCACTACCCTACAACCAACGGTCCAAGCTGGCCAGCCAGCAGTCCACCCGGAGTCCACCACCAGTCACCGTCATGTAACCTCCGTGTCCCGTCCGTTCCTTTACGAGCGGTCCTAGAGCAATGTTACTCTAAATGTATCGTCTAATTATTCTTCCCGACCCATAGAGAGTACAGTGTCGACTCGCATACATTACAGTAACAATCTGTTTAAAATGTATAATAGGATTAATAGTTATAAATTCGTGAAGGAATAATTCTTGGGTGAGATTTATAAGTTCACTGTATAGCAGTCTACTTGAATAAAATATGTTGTAAAGCCTATTTATGTTTTGTAGATGTGGCTGTGCAGTAACATGTCATGTCAAACGTGTCTGGGTTGCATTTCGAAATATATGCATATTAAAAATTATTGATATATTTTTAACTATAGAATGTACGACTATATAATCACATAATGGGGATTTTGTTGCATTCCAGTAATAGGCGTGATGTAAGAAAAGACGTGCCTGCACAAGTCAAGATTAAAAGAAAATAAGGAAAATAGCTTAAAAATATTTAACAGTACAAAATATAAACATTATGTGTATCCATAGCAACAACATGATGTTTACATTGCAAAATGGTCAAAATTCTTTTATTTCGACATAGTGACAAGAGCAGGACAACAATTAAGACCATACATTCAGGACTTTGAAGGATACGTGCTGACAAAGAGAGAGACGGGTAGCGAGACTGAGCTTTATAAACACAACTACTTTTTTCGTGAAAATACCCTTTCATACCGTTATTCTAAGCTCTGGACTTTCCGTCTTGTCTAAAATCAGAGTACAGATCCAAGAGTCTACCGACCTAATATACAGAAAAGAAAAATAACATGACCTCCTAAATAATGTTGTAATATAGTAAAATTTGCGCAGATTTATTGTTTACAACTGCAACGTGAAACTATTAGACCAATAATATTTCAGAGTACGGTTAACGTATGTATTCTCTCCAGCAGATAGTTTGCCGTTTCATCTTGTAAATTGAATCAGAAAATACCTCCGTAAACGTTTTTCTTCCCAAAGCGTATTACATTTCAATGGTTGCTAACTAATAGTTGCAATAATGCATTTGTTTTTTATTATACTCTACTAATATCATATCCAATAAGTTATATTAAATATAATTATATATTCTTAGCTGAGTTAGCTAAGTGTCCAACCAACAATTGCAGGGTTGTGTAGTACAATATATTTTATACTGACACATAGTACATCCTGAGCTGTCTGACTGGGACTCGCAGAAAACGTTCAATGAATGAAATATAAAAATAAATATACTAGTATATTTAAACAGAATAATTTACAGGTTTAAAGTTTCGTAGGCCGAACTTGATTAAAAATATATAAACTGGAATGTTTGATATCAGTAACAAATACTTGGCTGAAAATGGCTAATTTAGACTTTCCATATCGTTGGCTGACGGTAATGTCACTATGATTTATGTGTCTCAAGATTGGATTTAAATGTTTTAAATGAAACTATTATCTTTGATGAACATATCACTTGATTTTGTTTACTTCTTTGTAGCTCATTTATTACAACCAGTAACTAAGCTAGTTTTGGCTGGCGATCACTTTAATTTTTTGTGAAAACATTATATCAGTTTTAAGAAACTCATGACTTTTTATTTATACTTGTAAATTTCTGATCACTAGACTAGAAAACAAAGTACAAGGAAACCCCGTGTTTGTGTTTTTGATAAAAGTACGTCAGCGTGGGAATACATACAACTTTAATTTAAAAATCCAGGTGGTATGTTCCCAACAGAAGTACACATCTTAAGTGACATATTTATAGAAAAAAGGAAAGGTTCGGGACATATAGTTTTTAGATGGTTCTTTATTCAAATAGAAACAATTTAAACGAAAAAAATTATTCTTTAGTATTTTAATTTAAATAATAGCACCAGTAAAGCCTACAATTCTTTGCAGAACTTTACATTTCTTTTTAATTTGATCAAATAAATATGATATTTCCCAAAATATGATATTTATATGAAATTTGAATCGCTATTTGTACTGTTTTAGAGATTTCCATGATTCGTATAAATTGAATTCACATCTTCTATGGTCTTAATTGTAACAAATACAAGAATGCAACATTTAAATTAAAATTTTTTATACTAAACTTTTAAATTTACCATGAGTAACAGATAATAATCTTCGTAAACTACTAATTAATATAACCAATATGATTATAACTACAATTTTAAATTAGAGGAAATTGAAAATTCATTACATTTTGACATGTATTTTTCTGCTATACATATAAATCTTTTCTCGAGTTGCAGATGTAAATAAATTTTATATTACAGCTATACCATGAAAACTAAATATTAAAATGAAAATATTTTAATTTGGCTGTAAAAACATGTTTTATACATTTAACTAAACAAAATTTACTTAACAATTCTGTTGTAATATTTTTTACTAAAGCACGGCTTACAGACTTTTGAAACTTTATAACTGTGATTGATAATGGAAGTAAGATGGACAGTTCATTTTGACATCCAACTGTCGTAAATCTGTAGAAGGAAAGTTGTGATCAGAAGTACAGTTTCAGGCAGAGAGAGTGAGATGGAGACACAGTGGGAAAGTAATAGACCCCACTGAGGTTCCTCGCTCTGAGTTGGCATGTTACTTATGTTACGTTTTTCGGTTTGAAATCACAAGTATGTTAAGTAACAAGCTCGGATCACACTGACATTGCTATAAATATGTTGTGGGATCTCCTAAACAGAAAATTCTCTTATTAATAAAGCTGGTTGTATTTACACATTTCTGTAGTTTTTAATAATGCAGAGTGCAGAAAATAATAATTTGTAATAGTACAGCATAGTTAAAAACTGGTTTACGACCTTTTTACATATAGAACCAGTGAATTTGCATTAGAAAAGAATAAACATATCACATAGGATGTTTTTCAGAAGTAATATTTGTTTTTTATAGTTGTCATATTCTGACATTTAAATGTTCTGTAGAAACAATCTTGTGTATTTTTAAGACTATTACATGAACATTCCAATTTTCATACTATGAGAAATCAACTCTCTTTCATTTTCTTTAATTAATGAATTGGCAATTCACTCAGCTGGAAATCTGTTGTATCGTCGTTACTTTTTCTGCCCTGTAAACAATAACATACATTAAGTCAATTATTATATAATGTCAGTTATTCACAAACGGGTTTTTGTTACTTTACATGCAGTAATTTATTGATTATTGTATTTTAAGTATTATTAGGTATTTAAATGTTATGGTAGCAGTAAGTATTAATAAGTAGCACAAGTGTAACAACTAGGTGTATGGCTTAAAAGAATCTTATAAAAGCTGCGACAAAGATCGAAACTGTTTGTAGGAAGCTAAAAAAGCTTAAAAACTGAATTAATAAAGCTTAGAAACCTAAGCACGCTTAAATGAACATGATTGGAGGTCATATTTGAAAAATGTTCTCTCTTGGAACGCAGGAAACTATACGGACACTGTTATATTCAGATGCAGTACACCTGATGCTGTCCTGGCGTTTTCTTCATTTTTATAACACTTTTTTTTATTACAAAATTTTTAATCTACTATAAGGTGAATATAAATTTTTTTGACATTTCATAACATGGCTTTCTTGTATACTGCTAAAGATAATTTAAAATTTTTAACATAGAAGCCAAAATAATCTTTTTTCAAATTGTTTTTTAAATCTAAAATAATTTTAAAATTCAAAATATATTATTAAACTTAAAATACTACTGTAATATACTAGGAAATAACTGAGTTCCAAAATAAAACGGGTGTGATTGAGTCCATCTAATATAATGTTTTGGAAAATTGTCACTAAGCAAACATAACAACAATGGGATTTATAATCTCCTGACTGTTACAAATGAGTGCTACAAACTACAGATTATAGCCCAGTTTTAGAACATAATGGGAAAATAAAGATTTGTTCAACTAATTCCAAAACTTTGACGAAAAATCGTATAAATACCGTCAAGTTGAAGTTTTTGGGTCACGTGATTTGTAGACTGTCACACATACGACACTTTTATATTGATTATTGTAGCCTCTTATCTATTAGTGGAGCGGGAGGATCAAGCACAAGCTAAAATGTTTCATACAAGTCAAGTTTTTCTGCAGTAAGTTCTTTACTTTTAATACATCTGATATTCCTTCCTCTTATTTAATTCTTTAGTAAGTGAGGTCCATGACGTCATATTCTTAGGAAACATTTGTATGTTAAATATTATGTATGCAACGTGTATTCTCTATTCTTCATTATTCATTTGTTTAATTTTTACCTATCCTATACTAAGTTATTAGTGATTAATGTAGTAATACATGAGTGTCTTTTAACACACACGTACTCTAATTATCTACCAATAACATTTGAATTAGTTTGAACCTCGTTGATTCTCATTAGCTGGATGATAATGAAGTAACGAGAAAAGAGAATCGGAAACATGACAAACAACTCCTCTTGGGCACTCCTGTACTATTGGAATAAACTTCCATTGCTTCTATTGATCCAGCTGGGTCAAACATTCTGGATATTTTAATATTATAATATCAAAACTGTCATTTTAATCAAAACAAATAAACATGAAAACCTTTCGTCACTAGCGCTAATAACGTAGGTATTTTACGTAAAAGTCCTTTATGGTACTACTGATATTTTACAGAGATAGAAAATTCAGGGTTGGTATATGCGGGGGATCTTGGATTGACTTCTGCTGAGATGATAAATGTAAATTGCGTCTCATTTTAGCAGACAAATGGCTAAGGTACACTCACTAACATTTAATCTGGGTAAAAAGAGCTATATACGACTAACAAACTACCACCCACAAGACCTCTTTTAAAAAGATGATTGCTCTGAAGTCACCAATCGACGTTCCTTGTCTCCGTTATCTTGCGATAACCATCGTAATCGCTACACTGTGTTTTTAGCAAAAGAAACCATCTTTAGGTACAAAGACAGTGATGCACATTAGATCATATATACCGTTTAGAAAACACTAAGGCGTTATCTGTATATACGTCAAAACTGTCAGGGAAGTGCTTCCTACAGGTTTTTATTATGCAAGAACTTTTAACAGTAGAGACACTGCACCCAATGCAACAACCATAATTCTGATCAGTAATTCTTTATTTATATCTAACTCTTTTACACAACGTATAAAAAATTGTGGTTAATTATATGACGATCCTAAAAATCCATCAGGTTGCCCAAACGTGTACCTTTGTAGCTGATATATTCAGGTATAAATGAATCACCATTAATTTTTTTTATTGAATTAATAATTTTATTTCGGAAGCATACAAGTGAATAGTTTATTAGGATGGATAACAATTTTAGTTAGTAATTATATTTATGTAGAGGTCTATAATTAATTTAAGAGTTGTACCTTTAAACTAAAAAAATACAAAACGATGCAACGAGTATTAGGTAATAGATTTGATAGAACTTAACGTTGTAGGTTTCAGAGACGAAAAGACAGGCAGTATTTTGAAACCTGAATTAATTTAGGTTTTCCTTGATCAAAAAGAAACCTATGTATTCAGTTTAAATGCTCTAATACTTTTCTATCAACAGTTATCACACAGACGGACACACACAAAAATTAGGGTTCTTCCCTTAGTTCAAGAGAAATCTGGGTATCGAATTTCTATACCCTAAGCCCTTCCTATGAAAAGTTATCGTATTTACGGACAGACAGACAAATAAAGACAGGGCTTTATGAAGGATCTGGCAGGTCCTAATAATTTCTAACTTTATATATAATTTAAATAATGAATAGTGATTTGAATAATATATACATAATGCTATAGGCCAATATTTAGTACTATTTCTCGTTATATGCGAAGTATTTGATGATAGGCACATTTAATATGTCATCAGTTCAAATACAATATTCCAATTATAAATTTCTTATCTTAAAACAAAATTTACATACTGCTAGATTTTCCTGTTTCTAGATTTAACAATAGGAAATATTCGGTAAATAATTAATACTACCATAAATTTCTGGTTCCAAACATATTGCTACTTTTATAACTGATAACATAGAAACAGTAACCCGAATAAGGGCAAATTAATGTTAAATGTATAGAGATAACAGTGCATTTCTTTAATGTAGTCATACAGTTATATGAAACAAATGTTATTAAACTACAATCTTCATTTTATTCGTGACAAGCAGATTGAAATATTTGGCATTAGTAAAATTGTAGAACTTTAAAAAATTTGTTGAGCCTATAGTTCAGTAAATCGTGATTTAAAACGTTTAAGTTCTTACGCAGTTTGAACTGAGTAGGGGTTATTATTTCATAGAGGCCGGTGCCTACTCGTTTCAACACACAAACCGCCATACTGCTCAGGGCGCTCCGAAAAAAGATGAGGTTTTTTATTAGCTGGGACTCCCACACTTCTGCCTGATCACTCTACAATACATAATACATTCACATCCATTCCCTAAAAATCAATCATATACAAACATTAATAATATAGACCTTATTTACAAAAATAATTAAACAAATAAAACACCTATAACATAAACAAACAATGTATTTTTTCTGTAGTGATTATTACTCACTTAGTAAGTAAGCTAATTAGATCACTATTATTTTCTGTTGTGCCACTATCCTATTTCCGTCGTGCTGATTGTTCTCAGTGGTTGATATACTTAGATAAATGACTTGAAGGGCTGGAGAGATATTTTCTCTCAGTCTGTTTGCATGACCACAAGATATATCGAAAAAGAACTTAAAAAGAGACTGGATATTGAACATAAAGCTAGATTTCTACATAAGGAAAAATTAAGTTCCATAATAGTACATGTCACTGCATAGGACTTGGCTGAGCGTTAGTGAATATTTTTACATTGGTCTTATTGGAACCGTGACATTATCGGTAAAATAGGGCAATAAATACATTTATAAGCAAACTCAATTCAACCGTAAATAATTAGGAATTTTCATTACTTGTTGTAAAATATGTCAATAAAGATTACATATATTTGGATTTCAAATTTTGAATTAAACTTGATTTCTACAAGAACTTAATTTATTTCCGGTACAAAATGAACCGTTCATAAACGGTCAAAACTGAACTACCTTGCTCCAAGTTGGATGTATTTCTCATAGCAAAGAACAGGGGGTTTTTAGAGGCTAAACAATATTATCCCTACTTTCTCCAGGACTTTTATAACAAACGCTATAAGTTGTGAGAACTATATTCGTCGGCTCCATACTGAACTATACAATAAATAAATATATATATATATATATATATATATATATATATATATATATATATATATATATATACATATATTATATGAGCATTTTTGGATACTAATACTGATATAATAGTACATACTCCTACTAATATGTATATCTTAATTTTTAGTATTTAATATTTATCGTGCTATTTGATCATATATGAAATATTTTATAGATACATTAGTATCTAGAGAACAACACTAAAACAACATATTAATTGGAATGATAAAAAAGTAAAACATAGTCTTACAAGAGGAATTAGAAGGAGACGGAGAATGAAGTAGTGGACTAATTGACCCTATGGTCGCTTAAATGAGCTAATACAGCGGCGTGGGTCGTTGGGCCTACGCCTGGTGGTGTAATCGGCCCTATTTTGAACATCGTAGGATTCATTCCATTAAGGTCCGTAGGCCCAACGACCCCGTTCAAATATTATTGCTTGGTATTCATTCACGGTTCAATTACACCACTGACCGTTGGTCCTACGAACCTATACCTGTAAATAAAAACTACAAGGTACGTTGGGCTAACGACCCTATATTTACAATTTAAAGATACTAAACAAATAGGGTCGTTGGGCAAACGAGCCAGTGGAGTAATCGAACCTATGTATGTTTGTAAAATGGGTCGTTAGGCCAACGGCCCTCTGTAAAAATTACATTTCTTCTTCGGGTTCGTTGGGCCAACGATCAGTGGAGTAATCGAACCCTCCCCAAGTAATCAATACAAGAAAGACGGGGGTTCAGGTCACAGCTTGTTCGCTAGATTGTAGTCGTGTACTCTGAAACGCCTCGACATTGGGTTACATAGGTTTGGTCTAACCATCATAAACTCAAAGAAAATAGTGGAGGCACTCCACACACTCATCATCATCCCCACTTCATCGATCCTCACTCACAATTAAACGGATCAAATAGCGTAAGATACAATATCCGGGATTGATCAAATCGTGATTCTAAAAACTGTTAAAATTATTTCTTGATTTCTTAAATTCTTAGACAGAAAAGTCGGGTTTTAGATTTTCCTCTTTCTACAACGAAGTCTTTTTTCTCGTTTTTCCTCGGCGCATTACATTTCCGGCTTATTCCCAGTTTCTCCCGGTTGGATGGCCACTCTGTAGGGATGCTACGGGCATACAGGGGAATGGTCGTCCCCTCCGACCACCCTTAAACCAAAATCGAAATATTTTTTATTGCAGCGGTAGTATGTACATTGTATGGCAAACGTCATTACGGGGTTTATAAAATTCCAGGCATTCATACACACAATAAACATACATACATAAAATTTTTCAATCACGCTTCTTTGATTCATCGCCAATGCAACCCACTTAGTACAGTCTTCTAATTGGGCGGTCTCCCATTTGAATATCCAAAACTCACCCTCATTATAGAATGCTTGAGACACCATGAATCTTTTGAGGCGAGTCTTTAACGCCTTAAGCGTTGGGGAATCTTTAATTGAATTGGGCAGTCTGTTGAGGAGATGCACACCCGCTTGTAAGGGTAGGCGTTCATAAACTACCGTTCTGCTCCATAAAAGAACCTTTTATCCTTTTAAGCCCCGGTAACATTTATCCCTCTCCCAGAACCTCACTGGAACACCCAGATAATCCCCTGGGTGAATTAAATCACCCTTATCTACAGTTAATGATTACTGACTACTTATTCTCGTAACAGAAACAATACCCACAAGAAAAGAATACCCTTATCTTGTACCACCTGGTAACATTTGCTCCTTCCTGAGATAGCTAACCATACACGTAGATCCGCTTAACTCCCAGTAAAACTTAATCTCTAATTTAAATATAAATGCCTAATCTCTTTTCTTCAGCTTATTCCCGAATCTGGCCTAGCGAGTCTATGGCCAGTTTTTAATATACGTTACTGTATTAAAAGACTATAGTATATTAATCTTGTACGTATATTGATTACGGATAAATGCTTAGTATATAAATATATAGCTCTCTTTGGATTTACTAGCTTACGTGGAAGAGTGGCGCGTAGATATGCACTAGTCACGGTTCTAGCTAGGCGGTTCAGTCTGAAGCACTAGCAAGTTATTGACGTCATACAAACTTCGACAGCCTAACTTAGCTTGAGGTTGCTCTGTCTGTAGCAGGAATAAGTTATTGTCGTCATGTAAACTTCGACAGCCTAACTTAGCTCTAGGTTGCTCTGTCTGTAGCAGGAATAAGTTATTGACGTCATGCAAACTTCGACAGCCTAACTTAGCTCTAGGTGGCTATGTCTGTAGCAGGAATAAGTTATTGACGTCATGCAAACTTCGACAGCCTAACTTAGCTCTAGGTTGCTCTGTCTGTAGCAGGAATAAGTTATTGACGTCATGTAAACTTCGACAGCCTAACTTAGCTCTAGGTTGCTCTGTCTGTAGCAGGAACAAGTTATTGACGTCATGCAAACTACGACAGCCTAACTTAGCTCTAGGTTGCTCTGTCTGTAGCAGGAATAAGTTATTGACGTCATGCAAACTTCGACAGCCTAACTTAGCTCTAGGTTGCTCTGTCTGTAGCAGGAATAAGTTATTGACGTCATGTAAACTTCGACAGCCTAACTTAGCTCTAGGTGGCTCGGTCTGTAGCAGGAATAACTTATTGACGTCATGCAAACTTCGACAGCCTAACTTAGCTCTAGGTGGCTCTGTCTGTAGCAGGAGCAAGTTATTGACGTCATGCAAACTTCGACAGCCTAACTTAGCTCTAGGTTGCTCTGTCTGTAGCAGGAATAAGTTATTGACGTCATACAAACTTCGACAGCCTAACTTAGCTCTAGGTGGCTCGGTCTGTAGCAGGAATAAGTTATTGACGTCATGCAAACTTCGACAGCCTAACTTAGCTCTAGGAGGCTCGGTCTGTAGCAGGAATAAGTTATTGACGTCATGTAAACTTCGACAGCCTAACTTAGCTCTAGGAGGCTCGGTCTGTAGCAGGAATAAGTTATTGACGTCATGCAAACTTCGATAGCCTAACTTATCTCTAGGTTGCTCTGTCTGTAGCAGGAATAAGTTATTGACGTCATGCAAACTTCGATAGCCTAACATATCTCTTTACTTTCTCACTCTCAGTATCGGTTTCCGCGCGGTTTTTGAAATGAAATGAAATGAAATGAAATGAAAAATGCCTTTATTTACAGAGGCGAAGTTAGGACTTAAAAGTCCTCTCTACCACTTAACCTCCAAAAAAAAAACAAACAAAGTAAAATATTATCATACCTATTACAACATTGTAATTGACACTTAAACTAAATCACTTTAATAATTAATTACATATTGGATGTAACATAATAATGTATATATATATATATATAAATTATAATTAAAATTAACCATTTAGATTAAACTCTAACATAAATCTCTTTACAGGCAACTAATAAAACTATCCTATCCTAATCAGCTTTCATTCCCCATCCACGCAACTCACATACAGTTACCACAAGTGTGACCACAAGAACCACCAACCGTCACTCCCGCCGAGTCCGCAGCAGAAAGGCCCGAACCTCCGCCCCAAAGCGATCACGCTTGTCAATAGTTCTGATGTTGTCTGGGAGAGCGTTCCACAATCGACATGCGGAAACAGTGAAAGATTTATTATATAAGGTTGTCCTATGAATTGGAGTTGATAATAAAGATGCACCCCTACGAGTTCTACGTGCACTAATATCAGACATAAAAACGAAACTTTGGGCCAAATAACTTGGACAACCATTGTGGATTAGTGCGTGCAACAGACTAAGTACATGAAGATCTCTAAGTTCTTTGGATTTTAATAGGGATAATTGCTCAAAGTAAGGAGATACGTGATCATCACGTCGTAAGTTGAAAATAAACCGAATACAATAATTCTGTGCACGCTGAATTTTACTAGAAAGGTCAACAGTCATGTCATTGATCACCACGTCACAGTAATTGAAGTGAGGTAAAACTAGAGTTTTCACCAACATCACTCTAACATCCAACGGCAAGTATTGTGCAAATCGCTTGAGGCCATGTATACAGGCAAAAACCCTATTACAAATTTGTGACACCTGATCAGCCCATCCCAGGTTTTTGTTGATAGTTATTCCCAGGTTTTTTACTTTTTCATTGTAAACTATTTCTTTATTGTTCAGTATCAGTCTTGGAGCAGTATTAATGTCAATTTTAGTAATAAGCCTTTTATAGCCCATTAAAATACAGTTAGTCTTGGTTTCATTAAGTTTCAGTCCATGTCTGCAAGTCCAGTAAGCTATTGAATCAATATCAGAGTTCATTACCTGTACACAAGTGTCCATCTCATTAGGTGAAAAGTGGCGGTAAATTTGTAAATCGTCAGCGTACAGATGGAACTTTGAGTGTCGGATGCTAGTAGTTATGTCATTAATGTAGAGTGTAAAAAGAAGTGGTCCAAGTACAGAACCCTGAGGCACCCCTCGGGTGACAGGTTTCCACTCGGAGCACCCATTGTCAGTCTTGACACGCTGCTGTCGCTCGGAGAGATATGACCCCACCCACCTGACACAACCATCAGAGAAACCATACCTCTTCAATTTGATCAGTAAAAGAGGGTGATACACGCAGTCGAAGGCCTTGGAAAAATCGAATAGAGTCAAAATTGTAGCTTGTCGCTTGTCCATAGCAAGTCTTATATCTTCTGTGATTTTTAAAAGGGCTGTGGCAGTACTGTGGTGAGGGCGAAACCCAGATTGAAATACCGACAAAATATTGCCACTGTCAATAAAACGGGAGAATTGTTGGTGGACTATTCTTTCTAAACACTTGGATAGCGCAGGCAGTATACTAATAGGTCTTAAATCAGATGGAGCTTTAGGGGAAGAACACTTATTTAAGAGACGGATTTGAGCTCGCTTCCATATATCTGGAAAAGTTGAGGACATTAAAGATTTATTAAATATTGCAGTAATAACTGGGAGGGTGACTGGCAGAGTGCTCTTAATGAACTTGATTGGAATGTTGTCGGCCCCGACTGCATTGCTAGACATCCTCATGACCGCCCTGAACACCTCAGCCTCAGTCACCGGAGTGAAAGAAAACTGATGAACAGGTCTGTCAAGAGGAGAAGACTCCAGCTCTATGACATAATCACGAGCACGGGACAGATCAATGGGGACGTTAGCAAAAAAGTTATTGATTATATTTGGATTTAAATGGGTTTGTTGGTCACCATCAGATTTGCCCACTCCCAGCTCTTTCAGTTTCGTCCACAGGGTTTTAGTTGTTTGTTTCTGAGAAAGAGAATTGTAGTAAAATCTAATTTTAGAATTTCTAATTTGTTGCTGTGTCTGATTTCTCAGTCTTTTATATAAGCTCCAATCGTGCTGATTCTTTGTTCGCTTAGCCTTGCGGAAAGCAGTGTCTCTCTGTCTTTGCAGATGGCGAATAAAGTCAGTAATCCAGGGAGCAGGCTTTTTTGTTACACGTTTGAAGACTATTGGAGCATGTTTATCAAACAATTGAAGAATTAGGGAATTAAATTGAAAAACCATATCATTCACGTCATGAGAAAATAGTATTTCATGCCAAGAAATATTGGAAGTATCGAAAATCAGAAGGTCAAGATCAATGTTTTTGTAGTTTCTGTATTTAATAAACTTTGGTTTGGGTTTGGGGAGAAGAAGTTTGTAGATGCAAAATATCAAATCATGTTTTGAAAGTCCAGGGGCAGGCAGTTGTCCATGGTGCGCAATGAGGGTCGGGTCACCGACAGCAATTATGTCCAGCCAGGTGTCGGCAGCGGCAGTATGGTGAGTGGCATGAAGGTGACTAATAAAGAAAAATTGATATTGATCTGTAAATAAAATAAATACTGATTGAAATAGTATAGTATTTGTAGACATTATATGAAACAAAACATTTTAAAGACAAATAGCTCTTGTAAGGTTCGAAAATGGCGCCAAAAGTACTAATTTTCATATCGTTTCGTTGCATTAAAGCATAGTGAACTCCTGTATTTGCTGTACGTTTTTAGGAAATACATTATTTACCCTAAAAAACCTTTTCTCCGTTACATGTTGTAATTTAGGTTATTCATTATAATACAGGTTAGTTAATTATCAAGGTTCAAAATATTTCGGTTCAATAATTATGTTATTCCACTTTCTTTTTTTTAATGTTCGGACTTTAATTCGCTGTTTTCTACCCTGGAACTAAAGTTTTATAGAGCCCTTAAGACCCATTCTCCATGTATTGCTAGAACAGCTGATTGGCCATCTAAAATCGTAGACTTTGATTCGGAAATTAAGTCTTTTAACCTTCCTCACAAATTCAAGCACGTTAAATCCTAGGATCTGGGTGGATAGTTGACTGGATGAGAGTTTGACGTACTGCTTCAGAGTAGTCAGGCTGGCGCCCCAACATGCATTAACCGCATTCCTGAGTTTGTTTGTTCAGGAATATTAACAGTAAATTTGGCAAGTAATCGGTGGAAGAGTTGCTGTACATATTTCCGTCAAGTGTCCTTGGAAAATTACGGGCCAACAGTTTAGATACCAGCAATACCGCACCAAGTATTGAGGGTCCAGTACCTTTGGTTGGCTACCTCTCGCATCCAGTGAGGTTCTGAAAAGCTCAGAAACTCGTGTTGTGGTGGTTCACATCTCTATTGTTTTGGCAGGTTGTTTCTTCGCGCCACAAAACGCTGGGGGAAAATATTCATATTCGTGCACGTTATCATTTCTCCCGAACTTGGTCAAAAAGGTTCAGCAGCTGTGGAGGACAAGCTTGTCCATACGGGTAAAAAGTAACTGAACTACAACAACGTGTTCAGATTAACTAAAAAAGGTTAATGATAGCTGGCATTGTTATTGGTTTGTTACTAAACAAACCATCCCAGGCCACTAATAAATAGACCGCAATTAATGTTTAAATTTGTTGTGAATTAACACTTTTAGTGTACGGAAAGTGTAAAAAAGTGGTAGACAATTTAAATTTTGAATATCAAAAGGCAAATTTAGGAGAACACAATAAGGTGCTTAATGCAACAAAATGTTGCAAAAATTAGTATTTTTGATGGTGACATGCATCTTTATTTTAATATAGTGTAATAATTGTTAGGCGCTTTTTTATAACCTTAATGTTTGTATGTTGAAAGACTGGTGGCAATTTGCAACATTCTCCCTACATTTTTTTTTATATTTTAAATCAAGCATAGATACAATTCGTTATCATTTTACAATTCTTGATGAAAATATTGATTTGCCGAAAGATAAATATAAGGTACATGGAACGAAACGACGAACGTAAATGCTCCAGAGTGAAAACAGTATTATTTACGAGTAACTGGCTGACACAATAAGTTAAAATTTTTGACAGAAATGCTAACAATCATGAAACATTGTTAATTGTTTCTATGGTAATCTATGTTAAATATTTAGTCAAAATTCGAAATTAAAGCGTAAACATGCTACAACATTTAGGTCCCATTTTATTATACATATACGGAAATACAGCTGCACCCAAATTGTTCTAAATTGCCCTCCACTATGATTGATAGTCAGTTAAAGAGTTGATATTAGAACGTCGAGCAGTTTTACCCCATTTTAATGGGCCAAGAATAATGAGCCACCTCTGGTTCAAGATGGCCAGAGGTGATTGTATGCTTCCAAGCTGGAGAGTGCATTATAGTAAAGGATAGGAGGATAGTGAATCTTTCTTCAACAAAGCGCCCTGCTGGTCCCAGGCTGCATGGCTGAAAGCAGTCGTGAAATCCCTCGTCTGGACACCATTCTTTGTCGTAGCGCTCTGCTGATCCCAAGGTCCATGGCTGACAGAAGTCGTGAAATCCCTCGTCTGGACACCATTCTTTGTCGTAGCGCTCTGCTGGTCCCAGGCTCCATGGCTGACAGCAGTCGTGAAATCCCTCGTCTGGACACCATTCTTCGTCGTAGCGCTCTGCTGGTCCCAGGCTCCATGGCTGACAGCAGTCGTGAAATCCCTCGTATGGACACTATTCTTCGTCGTAACGCTCTGCTGGTCCCAGGCTCCATGGCTGACAGCGGTCGTGAAATCCCTCGTCTGGACACCATTCTTCGTCGTAGCGCTCTGCTGGTCCCAGGCTCCGTGGCTGACAGCAGTCGTGAAATCCCTCGTCTGGACACCATTCTTCGTCGTAGCGCTCTGCTGGTCCCAGGCTCCATGGCTGACAGCAGTCGTGAAATCCCTCGTCTGGACACCATTCTTCGTCGAAGCGCTCTGCTGGTCGCAGGCTCCAGTGCTGACAGCAGTCGTGAAATCCCTCGTCTGAATACCATTCATCGTCGTAGCGCTCTGCTGGTCCCAGGCTCCATGGCTGACAGCAGTGTCGAAATTGTTTGCGTGTCTCGATTTTGCAGTATTTTTCACATATGTGCAGGTGGATCTTTCAAAATGTTATATGATGGAGTCGTCTTAGTTTTATAACACGAGACTAAGGGGTGGTGGAGGGTTGATGTTGATGTATGTTTCTTTAATAATGTAAATAAATGTTTAAAAACTAATTCTTGTACTATTATAATGCGTAACTTCTAGAAATAAAATATTGAGTAAATAGAGAAATATCAAGGTTTACGCAGATGTTTTCAGATTGAAAGAGCAGCATTCGCCTATTTCAAATTAGAAGTATAATATCTCTTTTACACTCTTAACAAATACAGTTGGGATATTTCAAACTCGTATAATCTAATATATTCAAATAGCAAGGTATGACCTTACACCTAACAAATAGCTCTCTTAAAAGTTTTTTTTGTACTTCAAAGAGTGGATTTATCTTGGATGGTTGAGAAGTGGCACCAAAATTAATGTTCATGGCGTTTTGTTACATTTAGTATGTCGTTGTGTTCTGCCTTTACTTTAGGGTATTCCAAAGTTTCTACCAATTCTTTTTAAACACTTTACGTTTAAGGAGAGTTACTGTAAGTGTACCTGTTAGATTAACCTTTTAATAAAATGAGCAAATTCTTATCAAATGTAAACTTTTATGATTAATTGATTGATATCTCATCACTGACCTGTGATGGATGTGTTTGATAACAAATTAAATAGCAATGTCTGCTATGTTTTAACCTTTTTTATTAATCTACACACGTGTTTGTACGTTTCGTTACATTTTACTGCCATGGTCATGCGTATCTTCATCGACTCTGAACCTTTCTGAACAAGTGATAAGAGATGATAATAATGTATTATCAGATTTTTTAGTTAGTCAGTGTTGTGCCGTGTCCTTGATGACGAGTATTGTTGTCTGTCTAATATGATGTCTATCACAAAGAAGAAGCTTTCTTTATGTTGACGGTGATAGGATATTAGGTAAATGTTTGCAGGACTACACAGCTGCTGCCGCGCTGTACGCTTGACGCTACCCGGACCGTGAATATTATTCACAAACGGTTTAACAAACACTTACTAGTAGTGTTCGTGAAACTAGAAACACACAACCGGACTACAACAAAGTGAACCAGCTCGCTAGGCCTGTAAGGAATGATAAGGCACCAGACCTTTTGGCTGCGATTCAGCTCACCCCTCATGACACAGTTATGAGAGTTTGTTACCGATGCAGGAATTAGCCAACGACAGTACTTAGGTCCTGAGGACAGTAAAACGCACCCATACCGGATTTCACTACATCAAGCATTGCATAGAGATGACTTCTAAGAATGAAATTTTATTTAGCAGCCCGTGATAACATGCACGAAGATTGATATTTAAGTTCTATGGTGAGACGAAGCAACTTTTCGGAGCAATGGAGAAATGAGCCGTCATAACTTGAGGTTTTGAAAAGTTTTTGAAAATCCCACTGGATGGCGAGACAACCAACCTTAATACTTGGTGCGATAACCAAAGTATTGGCCCGTTTTTTTTAAGAACACTTGCATGGACATTTGTATAACGACTTCTCTGAAGCGGTGCTGACAAACTGTACCAGTCAACTCTCCCCTCCCCCAAATCCTTGGATTTAATGTCCTAAACTACTACTTGTTGGAGGCTTAAAATACTTGGCTTATGCATCAGGATCCAGGACTCGAGAAGACCTGATGCATCGAATCCGTCTGCCTTTCAATCAATAATGGAGAAGAGTTCTAAAGGGCTGTAGAAAACTTCTGTTTCTGGGTAAAAATCTGTTTGCGCAACGGATTACAGCTCTGACGTCTGTAAATGAGGTTAGTTTAATAACGCCATTGTCAGGCGTTAGAACCTCTATATCTAGGAATAATAATTACACCGTGTAACGGAAAAATTGCAAAAGTAAAAATTCTATTCACTAAAACCCTGCGCAAATACGGGAGTTCAAAACTTTGCGATGCAGAAAACGTTACGAAAATTAGTATTTTTGAACCATAAAACCAAATTTTAAATAAAAAAATATTTGCTGCAAAAGAGCTATTTAAAAGTCGTAGTGAACAGTGTATTTAGTACAATTTTCACTTAAAAAAATTCATAATTCACTTATAAACTGTATCTACTTTTCACGAAGTTTTGACATTTGTACCAACAATATATGTTAGGTGTTTATCAGAAAGGTACGCTATACAGGTTGAGGTAGACCACCCTTATGCGATGTATAGCGTCTGAACCGAGAAACCTACCGTTTTTAACGAAAGTCCCATAATTCGACCCCAAAGGATTCGGAAAAATTGTTTGCACCCAAATATTCCCCCTAAAGGCACTTTTAGAGGAAAGGTGTAGGGGTAATTTTTTAAAGATTTTCAAATTTAAAGCATCGTCTTTTTGTACTGCCGACTGAAAGTTCGGCAGTACCCCCTTTCTTAATAAAATGGAGCCTATTAGAGTTGATCAGATGCTGTAGTATAGTGAAAATGGTTTTATAAGCTGTAGGCCTATGTGGAGTTTACGTAAAATGCTGTATTCTCTCAATTATCATTATGTTATTTGGCTAACTATTTCGTTGGCAATGCCAGTTTGAGCTCAGCCAACAAAACTGTCTTACATACACTTCTTTTGTCCTTAAGCATCCAAAAAGACTCATTTACCGTAGATTTCGCACTTGGAAATTTTGGAATTTCCTACTTTTCTTTTATTTAACAATCCGTGGAGTAATTGTTCGGCTCAACGGCAGAGGATGGTGAAGTGACCTTTTGGAACACAGTTCACAAAGTCTTTAGGCTATTATTGCTCAATTCATGAGGTCGAGCCACGTGTACGTGTCCCTGGTCTGGCGAGGCAAGGTCACGGGGCAATGTCATCGGCTGGGGGACGCTGGTGATGAATGGTGGCGGTGCCGGTCTTCCTATAGAGGAAACTAGAGGCCAAGTCTCGGTGGCCATCAGGACACAATCAAACCTTGATCTCTAAAAGGCTTGATTTTTACTTTGCTTTGGAAGGCGCATGCTTAACGAGGGATAGCTCTCAGTTCTTTCGATTGTTAAAACATCCAAGTAATTGTTAAGTGATGTTTTCACAGAAATATAGTGTATCAGGAACTGTACAAGGAAAGTAGTAGGAAATGTCGGCATCTAAAACCAATATTGTTTTTATTCATATACTAGTAGTTAATCGTGGCAGTTTAGAATGCCGATGTAAAATTTAGAACGATCGGTTGAATAGTTTACGCGTGAAATTTTTAAATTTAAAGCCTGTAGTATACTTAGTCAAAGCACTTATGATGTAATATAATGGTCACCTATAATACGATATAAACGTAATTAAGCATACGATCAGGTACGTATTATTCTACAGTTCATAGTTAGACGATCAGAAGTTAAGAACTAACTCTAATATCACGGTTTGCGAGTATAGAAGCATTTCTAGTTAAAATTAATTATATATCCGACGCCAAAGCTGAGTTTCCTTTTTTCTCCCGGTTAAAAATATTTACAAATAAGTCTCAAAAACCTACTTTGGATTTAAAAAAATAACCACTTAGTTCCAGCTTCTGTGATTTACTTAAGGTTTACTATACTTATTTATTTTATTTATTTATTTATCACAACGGTACAACAAAAATTTTACAAATATTACAAGTAGATCTGACTGAAACCAACAATAGATAATAAGTATGCAAAAAAAAAAAACAAAAAACAAACTGAACAATATCAAGGAATTTTAACATATAAGAATTAATTGTAAAACAGACTACGTAGCTCATGCACCACGCATCAATTGCAGTCTTTCAGGAAATCAATAGCATCCGTCCTGAAAGAAGAATTTCTGAAGAAATTTACGGAGGAGAAGCCTCTTCGCCAGTCCTCAGGAGTCTTGGATATGCCGTGGTTTTGAGTATAATTAGTTGGCTGGAAACTAAATTACCAGCGCCATAGTTGTGTTTGCCTTGTTGTTCTGATGAAAGTAATATATTTACATACTTAGAACTAAAAAGCCTACCTCGGTCAAAATGCCTACTTCCGGGTGTTAAAATTTACTTCTATTGTAAGTATGTTTACGGTGCCAAATTTGTTTGCTTTATTGACTCAATCAAGTATATATAAAGCAAGATATATGGGTGTGTGTAGATTTAGGAATCCTACTTCTGTCAAAAAGCGTTGACTTCCGGTGTAAGATATTTCAAGTGCCTTAGTGGAATATACCCCGTTGTCCTGATAAACAGAATATATGTAAAGACTAAGGATTGAGAAGCCATTTCTGTCTACTTACGTCTCTTGCAATCTTCTTTCGGTCAAAGTGTATCCAGTGCCATATTCGAGTTTTCATTTTTGTCACGATGTAAAAAAAAACACATACAAACTTTTGCCTCCGGTCAAAAGTATCTAGTCCCGGTATAAGGAAGAAATCCTTAGGAGGCTTATGTAACAGTTTCAGTAATCATTTATTGTCTTGTTTTTCGGACTGTAGTGAAGTCAGCCAGTCTGGAGTGTCTAAACATTCCTGTACATAAACATTCATAGTTATTATAAAACATAAATATTATTCTTAAAATAATGGTTAAATTTAAACATATGATTGCGTTGAACAAATCAATGTTGACACAAACAGATGATTACATTTAACAAGATCTTTCTATTTATGTTTTGTAACTTTAGAGGCTGATGGATGTTTTGCTATTTTAGAGACCAGTGGGGAATAGTCCGGTGGGATTTTTGAAACTATAGTAGGTCTATAATCGTCCCAGTGTCCCTAAAAATGTCAACGCAAATTTTCAGGGCAATCGGTTAAATAGTTTATGCGTGAAAGCTAAACAAACAAGGAAAGGCACTTTCGCATTAATATTTTTTTTAGCATTAGAGTTAGGATTTCCTTTTAATGGAAACATCATAATTATAATATAGTAACAAGATAAACAATAAACTGATAACAAGATGGATATTATAACCGGTAACAAGATAAATATAAATCAATATAAAAAATAATAGAACAATGTGTAACAAATAACAAATAGTTAGATAATAAATCCCCAACAAACCTTAATTGGTTATGTATAAAATGGAACACATTTTTACTATGACATAAGTGAATATCGATGTATTGAATATAATACAGGTCAAGTACTAGAACAAGGAAGTAATACATTATAAAAGAGAGGCCATATTGATTGAATCTCTCTTCCCTAAACAATTAACAAACTTTTTTATCGAATGAGACTAGAGATACGCCAAAGAAGTCGATCTCAGAAAACACCGGATTTTTCTCTCTCTCCAACTTTGACAGACCGCTATTATAGCTGCATAACCGCTAATAAATAGATTTGGATCGCGTACCGCAAGGGATTTATGTCTTAAGTTCTGGTACACAAATAAAAACTCAACTCCCTCGACCATTATATCTCGCAAGTTATAATAGTTTAATTTCTTTTCAAGTAATAGTGTATTATTTCAATTGAATATGAATTCAAGAGCCAATCATTACCAATTAATAAAAGGCATGAACATTCCTCCTTTGCCAAGCTACAACAATTCTCCAGCGTTGCTGAAAGGGAGAGTTATCCCTCCTCTCTTCCATACTCAGATTCAGATCCAGAAGCTGCAGCAGCAGCGGATACGGATGTAACATCGACAACAATAGTAGACACTTTCTCCACTGGAGGTACTTGCTGATCTGATTAAATATAGAATCTTTCTCCCTCACAAACTATACCTATAAGGGATGTTTACCAAGTACACATGAAAATTTTCCTTATTCAAATTTTATTGTAATTAATTTAACTTTGAACTTTATTGTGTTCAATTGTCCTTAATTGACATAACACGATGTAATGACCAGAAGCAGGAGAAAGTCCAGGGCCAGTATGAGGAATCACAAGGATGAGTTGTGTTTATAGTTTAGATATAATGGCTATTTTTCCTCTATTTATTATTACCAAAATCAGTTTACATCCTTATTTTAGAGGCAATTACTTTCAACAAAACACTGGAATAACTCAGCTTGAATGTAAAAATTTTAGGGTTCTAAAGGAAATTAAATTTATATATAATATTATTATTTTCTCAAATTTTAGTTTAATTTAGAAATTTTAACCAAATTCCATTTTATTTAGAAGAAAATTAAACTAAATTAGTACACTTAGTAGATTGTTATCCTCTCAGTATAAAAGACATACAGAGAGAATCTGTTTACAATTACTCTTCTTGTGATCATCACATTATAGTAATTTATGAACTATTTTGACCTACCTGATAAGAGATATGTTTAAGAGAAACATTTTGTAATTTATGTCTTATAACAGTATTTTTTGCATGTTCGAAAATCTAAATATTGAAAAATTGTTGAAGTAGGTGTATGCTAGCTGACAACGATTAAAATTCCTAAATAAATTATGTTTGATTGTTTAAATTAAATAAATTGAAAAACATATTTAGTGGAGTTTGTAAGATAAATATGGTCTATAATTGTTAAATCATTCAATTAATTTCTTAAACGAACACCAGATCTCACTTCTACAGTACAGTAAATAATAGACGAGAACCTTACGTTATACAGTAATATAAACGACCAATTAGGTCTCAATGTCACTTTAAGATATTGTATTTTTCACTGTAAGTAATAACAGGTAATAATACAATTTTTTCATGAAAAAATAAAATGAGGCAATGTAAAGAATAATGCGTCACGCTAGACTGCTAAATCGAGTAGGAGGATTGCTGGAGTAGCCTATTACATTACGTCCTCAGCACAAAAATTTCAATTTAATAAGAGGATTATCGCAAGTATATTAAATCGAGGATTATATTAAATCGCAAAACAAACCTAAGCAATTTATTTTTTATTTCTTAAATATTTTTATTTAGTGATTAATAACGTCGTTTAGTTTCATGTTACTCATTAAAGGAGTAAGACCTCTAGGAGTAAGACCTGATACTTTGTTGAAAGTTGAAGGTTGCTAAAACTTTCAGTTAATTTGTATGATCCTTTACATTTTAAATCTTCCTCTTATGAAAGCGACAACTTTCACACAACTGACTAAAAATAAGACCAATTCACAACACATTTAGCTTCGTTTTAGTAAAATGTAAGATCTTGTCTTTCCAAGGAGCTAGGGTTTGATTTCTCTAAAACCAGTATATTTTGACACCTACAGTAGTGTATTCTCTTCCTTTCAGTACTTCTAAATATCCAAGCTAAAATAAGCATCGACTACTTGAATTATACTAAGTAAGAAATATTTGAGATATTGTCCTTAAAACCTTGCTAATGTTCAGAATACCTTAAAATATTATTGTTTGGCTTCCCTTAGGATGGCATTCTCTAATCCCTATAAATCTTGTTGTGGACGACCTGCTTAACCCATTGAAAAGAAGTGGTCTCGGCATTTTGGAGATGATCTGCTTTGTAGATTATGAAGAAAAAATTAGGAAATATCTTAAATCAATGCTCCTATTTTACTACCTTTTGATAGTAAGAGTGTTTTATAATTGGCATTATGGTCGTGTTTTCAACGTTCCAAGGAGGCTCTGGTTGATTGCATTGAAATGTTTTTGAGACTGCTAATGTTGAAATCTGGTTAGCTCTTTGCTTCTCAATGCTTCAAAGCGTAAAAAATCGGCCGCCCTTTAAAGACTATGAAGAAAAAGAGGCCGTATTATATGGATGCTCCATTACAATCGAAGATTTTGGCTTCGATCTCGCCTTTCTCCACAATTAGACAACCTAGATGAAGTTTGCCCTCGTTCTACGAATGCTCCATAAAAATAAAAAATTTCTGCTCTAGAAATGCTCCCCAAATTATGGGAACATGTACCACTCAACCTCAAAAATAACTGTAACTGACTTTATCAAGGCGTATATTTTGTTTTCACTCAGAATAAATAAGTAATCTTTCGCCCTAAAAGGTAATGCCCAGAGGGATATTTACCAAGTAAGCATTCCAAAATACCATAGTGAATAACTTATATATAGTTTCTCTACATAATGAATGTGTATGGATGATCAGACAATTATAAATTAATTTCTTGTTAGTAGTATCCTTGACGTAAAAAGGTGCCGAAAGAATGAGACACCCATAAGAAATATAATTAACAGTTTCTACTGAAATATTATTTCATATCCATAGAAACAACTGATGTTTCAATGTTTTGATCATTAAATAGTATTACGAGTATGTGTCAGCATTTTCAAAGTTGTTCAACTTGTAACCTGTCAGATAATCACAACATGTAGTACAATGTGATGGTCAGTAGCTGGAAGAGGACTAGGACTTACAATGATGAGTTACTTCTATTATGGAGTAATCACAATTTCTCCTAATAATGACTTTTAATACTCAAAGAACTTTACATTTTAGTTTAAGTGAATACTAAATACATAAACAAAACACATGAACAGTTCACATAAAACGATTGCCTGATTCCAAAGCAAATAGAAGTTTTAAATGTATTATTTCGTTGAATTTCCTTTTATTTTTCAAATGATTTTCACTGCTTTTCTTTATAGAAAAGCTACTAAACTTTTGTTTTTGTTGTTTTTATCCTCTATGTACTCGAAACGTGCAGGGAGAATTCGGTTCAATCATTTTCCAAATTCATAAGCGTCACAGCAGTTTTGAAACTGTTTTCCATAGTTGATGATAAATATTTAATATTTTATAAGAAGATTGTTCTAACATACTTTTTAAACAAATTTTTGGACTTTTTGTTTGGGCTAAATATTAAGTTTGGTTTAAATTAGTGTACGTTACCTGACTAACATTAGTAATACACAACTACATCACGTTTGATGTTTAAAACTCAATAATTTAAAATACTGTTTCAAATAATTTTAATAAAAGATATAGCTTAAAATTCCTAACTCATTCCGTTAGTTACGTAAACATTCACAAGAGCACGCATCCACAGTACAATAGATAAGACATGTCAAATTAAAATTATGCAGTAATAAAACTACTTACTTATATTTCTTTTACTTCTTCTAATAGTATTCTTGATATCAATAATTTAACTTGTGTGTCGTGGTAAACAGCATAAATCGTTCGTATACAAATGCGTGTGCTGAACTTCTAAATCGAGAGGAAACCATTGTAAATACAGCACTATCAGAATGACTCCAGTACAAAAATTATTTACAATGTTTATTTCTGAACAGTATCAATAACTTTTAGAACTTTCCAGCGAGTTGCAATTTTCATTCACTTATTATATAACTCACTCCACTTCAAACTTCACTTTCTTACTTCACTTGTTATAGGCGAGTTAGTCGCCTATTACTCGTTTTAGTTCTGAGACAAACATTTTAATCACATCAGGAAATAAAGCACTTATTAATGGTCAGAACAATTGTTTATTAGTTATAAGCCTTTAAATTCATGTAAGTCCGTTAGTTTTGTAAGCTTTAAGTCCTTGAAGCAATGGAGTGTTCAATAAAATGAGTGTTTTGATCATTTGTTTTACAAAATCTCCTTTAAACTATAAAAAATGCTCTGGTTTCTTTGTTATCTAATAATGAAAACAATCCTCATTATGTTTTAAATTCCAAGAAAACTTATAAGCAATGAACAATGGGTAACTTTACTCTCCTTTTTACCAAGAAACTGATAAAAAATGTATCTGCAATCTAATACATTGTGACACTTTACTGTAATAATTTTTCTTACTTTTTACAGATTCTCTGTTTCCAGAATAAAATAACTAAAGTGTTCATGTACATTTACATTTACCAGTAAATAAATATTTGTATTTTAAATTCTTACTTATATATAGAAACGTTAAACAAACTATTTCGGGTGAAAGATCAGTGAAAGAACCACTTAAGTCTCTTCAGGATGGCGTCCTTTCACCTTGTTATGGACAACCTGTTTAGGTCTGTAAGAGGAGTGGTCTTTTCCCACAGGTATATACAGATGAGTTGACATGATAATACTTGTGACTGGTAAATTTAAAATGGCAGTAACCTCTAATAACCTTAATACTATCCTAAAGGGAGCAGTAAACTGGTGTGCTAGAATTATTTTTGTGTTAACCCAGCTCTGGCTGCCCTCGTCACATTTGGAAAAGGACATAATGACATCGTGAATCAACTAATCACATTTTTTCCAACACTCATAATATGATACAAAATCATTGGCTGAGTTATAGCGAAGCCTATAACTCACAGGGCTGGAAAATTTCAGGTCTGTCTGTCTGTCCATTCGATATTTCGAGAAGGAACCGACTTTATACATGAAAGTTTGCTTGAAGCTTCATTTCTATATGAGGAACATTGAGTTCGATAAAGGTTCATATCACTCAATGGGATTTGTCTGAGGGTTAGCGAATATTTTTAAATCCATCTTAATGGGTGACCTTGATAGCAACAAGAAAATAGCAGAATAAATAAGTTTGTAAACAATCTCAACACATTTTTAACATGTGACATATTAACACTTAGCCTAACTATCACAACACATACAGTATCATGATACAAGTTTGTTTTTGACAATGAAAGGATAGTGAGGAAACAGGAACTTTCCAGACATTTGCCATCGTTCAGTGATAAAAAAAATCAGTAACACTACGTTGGAGATCTGCAATTTGATATCTTCTTCAGGTAAATAACTAGCCTAATACATAATTACAAACTAGGTTAAAATAAACAAATCCATTTTTTGTACGGTCTCCAAACGTAGTGTTACTACTTTTTGTATCACTGAACGATGGAAAATGTTCGGAAAGTTCCTGTTCCTTCATCATGTTATATTGGCTTGGTGTGTAGACATTTTAATTTACAGACTGGTATGAAAACTAGTTTAATGTACAAAAATGTGAATGTATTATGTGGCACGATACTTTTTTAAGTCTCGCCTGTAGACTTAAATTTTGCGTGAGACTTCATTTCTACATACAAATGAATAAGTTCTATCATGTTGCATGCCCAACCATGGAATTTGGCTGAGCGTCGCTGAAGTCACTCGGTAGGATGACACAATATCTATTTTGTTTGCTGGGGCATGTAAATATTTGTTTGCCGAGTGATCGTCGTTATGTACAAAACTGTGAATGTATCTGGTAAGAAGATTTGTCAAGAACGATTTCATCGGTCCTTTTTTGTCGAAGAAGCTCTATCAGTGAAGTCAAGTTCCTAATGTTGTTGTTGATAGGTGACAGAATTGGGGACCACGTCTGGAAAGGTTTGTTGCCAGGGGAATATAGTTAATAATATAGTGTATGCTTCCGATCGGAGGGTCTTTTGGTCTTGAGCCTAAGGTATTGCAGATGCTTTATATCTACTGGATTAGACCTAGACTAACGTTTGATGTATTTTTTTTGTGGTGGGAATACTGGGTAGGATTGGCATGCATCCTAAGGATATCCTGTCTGGCAATAAGCTCCGAACTGACCAGGTTACTGCCTTAGATGGTTGTCAAAATCTTTTACGTTTGTGCATAATAATACCTATTTAGTTTATGACTAGTTGGATTGTTTACCCACATCAGTAGGAAGTGCCTTCTCTAATCTTACGTTGTAAATGAGTAGTAAAGCTACAGTCCTGTTTCAGGTATACGGTGTATTACACATGATTTCAGAAAGTCCTTCAGGATTATGATGTTTTCAGCTCCTGGGGCAGGGACTGCTGCCAGGACTGCCTATCAATGCGGTATATCTGGTAATTGGGGATATTGAAGCGATCTGTCGCCCTGAGTCTCCTGTAGAAGAGCAACGTCCACATCCATTTCAGTTAGTAGCTGACCGAGTTCCAGCCGCTTGTTTGCCAGCCCGTCGGCGTTCCAGCTGACAACTCTCAGCTTACCCATGGACGGTGGCGGACAATATGTCCATGAGGCGTGACATTAACGACACTATGTTGGTCAGCTGAGAAAGAATCTGATTTAGTCTTACCTTGAGATCCTGAGGCAGGAGGGAAGCTGGGTGAGAAGTCGGCGTGATGTTTTGTGTGGGCAGCTGGGCTTGTAGTTCAGGGTTGGACGCAGGCTTAGGTGGCTCAGCACGAGATCTCGGTGTGGGCCTGGGTAGTGCTGGTCTGGCAGGGTCAGGAGTGTCCTCGATTGTTGGGGAGTGTCCTCTAGTTGATGAGAGGCAGGGGGTTGACGTGTCTCGGAGGTTGAGGTCTTCGGAGTTGAACGAGAACGAGCCCCCCGATTTTCCGTCTTCCGAGCTGGGCGATGACGGCGACGCCTTACCATCTCGAAGTCGTCTTCCTCCCGGTTTTCAGTGGAGGGCTCCGCGGTGTCATCTACGGTGGCAGGAGGGACAGGAACAGGAGCTTCTCGAGGCTTAGGAGGCTCAATCGTGGAAGGTACAGGCCTCTGAACCATCCTGGCAACGGCAGCATACGAGAGCTGCTTCTCGTTTTTGAAGGTAACACACCCACGGTAGTTGGCAGAGTGGGCCTCTCCACAATTGCAGCATCTGGCCGGGGTTGAAGCTTCCTTCGGGTAGAGGCTGGACGCATGATTATCACCGCATCGTACGCAGCGGAGCTCACGGTGGCAGTGGCTGGAGCCCTGCCCAAACCCCTGGCATCGGTGGCACTGGACTGGTCCACTAGGCCTGGTGTACTTCCTGACCTCCAGCCTGCAGAAGAATAGAGTCCGGGCCTTGTAGACATCAGTAGGAGGCCGGAGCCCATCGCCTCCACGGAGGGTGATGAGTCACAGGCTGGTTGGTTGTCCACGTCTTGTCTTCAGGAGCTTGGCCTCCACGATGCAATAGCCATCTCCTTGGAAAGCCTCGACGACCTCTTCCGGCGATTGGGTGGCTGGGAGACCTTTGATCACCACCTTGAGGAGGCTCTCAGTGGTCATAGCGAAAGTGTGGAACTTCAGCCCCTGTTCCTGTAAGTACCTTTGTAGTTGCCGAAAGTGAGCCACGGTGCTCGTCTTCAGCCGTAGCGTCCGAGCGGTGCAGATTGCCTCCAGGTCGCCCCCAACCAGCTGTTTGATGGTAACAGCATGGCTGGCCCATCCTTTGGGGACGTCCAGGATGATGGGAGGAATGCGTGGCCCTCGCTCGACGTCCATGTCTTCGCCTGCGTAGGTGTCCGTCCGTCGGCTTTTCGGCGGAAGAGTCGGAGCTGGAGCCGCTTGTCATTTCCGCAGACCCGCGGCGGGACGGCCTGAAGTTCCAGAGTTGGCCTCAGAATTAGCTGGATCCATCAGATGGGGAACTAGAGCAGATGTCCCCGGTGGTGTCAGGTGGCCTTTGGAAAGGCATTTTTGGGATTCCGACCGGCGAGGGTTCCCCTGCCACTTGGTCGCCGCACCCTGGCAGCTCTCGGGGGTAATCCCGACTTCACCCGGGCCCTGTTCTCCTGTCCCGGGTGACACTTCGTTGCTGGGTCGAGATGTAGTCGGCAGGCCGTGGATGGTCTCCAATGGGCCATCGGAGGTCTCCATCAGGCCGTGGGAGGTCGTTAATGCAGCAGGAGCCGCAATCTGGGCCTCTTTTTCAGAAGAATCAACCCTAACAGTCGAGGTGGATGCATGACCAGTCAGTAGACCTTTATTCATGTAAACTTTATGTGGGCTCTTGTTTTTCTTGATTTTTGATTTTCTTTGATCTTCTGAGTCTGAACTCTCTCAACATTCTGAGGGTGAATAGTTCTTGTCTTCATCTATGTCATCACTATTATCAATTAAAGCTTTGAAAATATTAAATCTATTACTATTTTGCTGATCCATTGTTTTTTATGAACATATACTGGAAGTTTTCACGTAGTTTTATCAAAATATATGTAACTGTTGATGAGAAATATTTTCTTACTCGTGTTTTCCACATATATTTATAGCATTTCTAGTAAGCAAGATTTTCGTAATGAGTTAAAATTAGTCAATGCTTTTCATTTAACATATAAAACCAGTAACTTATTTTTGTTTAATAGGTATAATTTAATAAGTAAAAACTTAGTGCCAAAAATTTATTACAAAATGTGTTTTAGATGTTTTAACTCATTCTATTAGTTACTGAAATTCACGCCAGAGCTCTCTTTCACAGTACAAGAGATAATAACAGGCCAAGCCAAATTACAGTATTTATATTGCCTAACTATATTTTACTAATACAATTATAAACACACAAATATTACAAATAATATAATTTCTCTCCGTAAATGATAATATCTTGATTTCCGTTTCATCAAGAATTAGAATAAGTAGTTTTGGAGGATAATGCATCAGCTTCAATAACCCTAGCACACATATTTGATATACATGTGAGTTATACAACTGCATCAGTACATATTTAAATCCAGAATCGAAAAGGCAGAACTCCGAGTGGCACACAATTCTTACCCAAACAAAATGCATATATAATGCACATTTGCAATCGCATATCAAAACAATGCTGAGTGTCTTCTTTGACGTTAGAGGAATCGTACCTTTTGAGTTTTATACCGCAAGGAAAAACTGTCAACTCAGTCCTTTATCTGGAGGTGCTCGAGACTAAAGCGCCGGATCGCCCGCATCAGGCTTGATATTAAAGTCATCTTCAAACTCCATCACGAAAATGCCCCCAGCCACACGGCTTTCGTTGTTACCCACTACCTGACCAGAGCAAGACCTGCGTGGTGCCCCAGCCTGCTTACAGCCCTGATATAGCTCCGTGTATTTTTTTCTGTTCCATTGACTAAAGAGAGAGCTGAAGCGATAGCACTGGAAGTCAGTGGAGAACAACCAAGCTGAAGTTATAAGGATCCTGAGGAGCATTCCACTCGAGAATTTCCAAGAGCACTTTCCAGACATGGTAGAATTGTCTACGCAGGTTCATCGATGCAGGAGGAGGATATGTTGAAGTATTTTTTTGATTTGTACCAATCGCATGAATAGATTTTTTTGTTTTTTAGAAAATGCTCATTACTTTCATAACGCACCCTGTATCCTCATGTCTCATCAGGTGCACAACTGAGAGCACGACGATGTTGACTGACACGATCCAAAAGCACAATGGAGCTACCCAGTCTTCCATAACGCAGATATGGTGTGAAGGGCTGATTCAATTTGTATGTTGGGTTTAGCTCCAGTTCACCTTCTTCTTAGTGCAGCGTCTGCTGTTGCAGACTTCTTAAATCTCGATTCATGTTCATAGAAAGCTATCCAAAAATAATTTGTTAACGAAAACGTAAAAAGTTAAAAAGAAACCCTCGCATCGGTTTAACTACATTCACAGCCTCACTGAATCATCCTTCTCACCGTAGCTGTGTACTGTTTAGAAGATTTGTTTGCACGTAAGATTTGCTTGCGTGGAAGACGGTTGATTTCATTTGCTGCACGTAGTAGAAAGGTAAACTGGAGCTAAACTCAACACTCACATAGAATGAGCTCTTCCAACCATAGCTGCGTTACTGTGTTTGATAATAGTGTATGGCAATAGAACGGATTTAGCAGAGCGAATATTTTTGGTTGTTATTTGCAACTATGATTGGTGAATTATTAAACATTTAAACAAACTTTGTACCATAATTTGATATTGTAATGCCACATTAATCAATAGAGCAAAAAAGAAATTATAATATATTATGCTCAATGTTGAAAGTTACTGGCAATATATAATTCCATTGCACACCTTTGTGATAGTACCCTCGTTTGCTTACAAGAAATTTTATTTGAGTACTTCCATAAAACCTTGCAGGGTTGAGGTTTCTACATAGACAAAATGAATTTTATGATGTTGCTGTCCGAACATGGAATTAGGCTGAGCGTCATAGAATCCTAATAATCATTAAGCTCACACGATTTCTCTTTCTGGTCACCGTGAATGTAAACATTGCTTTCCTGTATGATCTTTTGTTTATCTGCCCACAGGATACATCGAAAATGAAACAAGCTATATAGAGTTAAAATTATGGCATGGAAACTCATCGAAGCCTATTACATAACACAAATGTCAAGAATAATATAAAATAGTTTTGCTAATTTATCATTTATCGTATAAGGAGTCTGACTTCACTCTTCTTTCCTACAGTTTTAAGCTACCAAGCAATAACGATTGAAGTTTTGAGTGGAATTTCAATTCCCAATACATTATTTCGTTGCTAGTGCTAAACTGTTTAAAAAGTAGAGGAATTTTAAGTCTAATGCCAAAAGCCTGTACACTCATCTAGTGTGGTATAATATAGACCGAGGTACTGGGCAATTAAAATGCTCATGTTGTGAAATGGATGCTGCTGGGGATTATTCCCATGAACACCACAGAAGTTGTAGCCGCGAGCCTTGGATTCTTTCTCACATTAGGCTGACAACAATAGGAACTCACCAGAGCCAGGCCAGTTGAGTAAACGGAACAAGCAGGCGAACGATTATTTTCCGTCATTCAGGACCTTGAAGGATAAACCCTAACACATAGCGAGAGGGGTGGCGAAAAAAATCTGTTTAAACTTAACTGGTATTTAGGTGAATATTGCCTTCTAAAAAGTTAATCTGATTTTGAACTTCCACTTCTCGACTAAGTACGGACTACACAGATCCAAGTGTCCACAGATGAATCCTAGAGGAATGAGGATTAGCACAAGTCCCTAAATAAAATTTGTAAGGTAGTAAAGTTACACTGAAGGTGACAGGACTGCACTGTGAAACCATAATATCACCAACTATTCAGAATATAGATAGTATAATGCGTCTCGCAGATATTTTGGCGTTTTCTCTTAGAAATTAAATGGAGAAATACCTCCGTCAATAATTTTCTTCACAAAGCGTATTGAATGTTAAGGTTACTACTATTTTCGATAGTAACAAAACCATTGGTTTTATATTACATTCTACTGACTTATGTCATAACCAATAGGCAATAGTAGATATAATAATATGTTCATAATTAAAGCATATTTATGCAATAGTTTTGTATGCGAGTGTAAACCTGGCTAAAAGTGATATTCCAGAAAACAACTTTTCTTATCCTCATCAGAGTAATGTTATATCAGCTTTTATTATTAATATACACTACTTTGAAATCACTGTTAATATTTAGCACACTACAGAATACCGGAAAGATGGCTGTGACTCATTGGTAAGAAAATGGGTTTCTTAAACAATTAGAAGTTTGTATCAACTGTTTAAAGAAGACCCAAATACATAACGTCAATTAATATTTTTGCATGAAACCGTTACGCTGATATTACATATACGTTCTGGGTAAAGAAAGATTTTAAATAGCCCAAAAGGCACGCGAGGTGTTGCTTGGCAGCAAGATGTTCAGCTTAAAAGTTCGAGACAGAAAAGTGTATTAGCTGAAAGAAAGAAAAGATTATTTACTATAACGTTAGATTAAACTTATTCTAACCAGTAACGAGTAACAGGCTTACGAAAATATGCATTATTTAAAATGAAAATAATAACGAGACATTTTTATGACGCTCAGCCTTATTCCGAGATTGGACATGCACCATCATTCTTCTCTATGTAGAAATTTCATTCAAAGCTTTATATCAGTTTTCTGGTAAGCAATTGAAAGGCAAAATTGCGATTAAGTTCAATATTGTCACTAACGTCTAACATTGGCTGCAATATATTATAATTTATTTTAATCTTCGAATAAAAATGTTACTTGTTAAAATCTTACATAATAGTACTCAGTTTTGGTATCGATCATGGTTAAGAACTTTGCAAAAATATTAGCTGATGTTCATCCAAATTCAATTGGTTAATATATACTAATATCAAACACAGTGTTTCTCAAATATAAATTAAACTTCATTCAAATGTTGAAATCTAATGTCAGTTCGTTTTCGGGCTATCGTGCAGACTGACAGACAGACAAAATTAAAATATTACAAGCCTCACGAGTGATGAATTTCGCTAAAGCTCAGCGTATTACTAAATTTTTAAAAATATAACAGAACTAACATAAGTGGAATATAATGATACAATATAAGGACGCAGAGCTGAACATAACGTATACCTATTACCATTATAAATTAATTTAAATCGTGGAATTAAGGGTGTAATCTAAAAAATGGCTTTTGTGATAACTGTTAATTTTAAGTAACACCGACATCACCTCTAACAACAAGCTTAGCACTGAATTTAATTTTAAGAATAAAATGTCACAAATATTATCTAATAACCCATTATACTTCTAAGGAGCCATTCTATTAAGTCTACTAAAATATATTTTAATACTATAAAAACTTAATTTTAAACTTAGAGCTAATATAAATGTCATTATGCGAGTTACTTTATCTGCATGGTTATCGAGTCGTTACGTTTCTCAATAACATTCACCATTACAATGTTCCAGTTAGTGAGGAATTGATATGTCTGTAAAGGGGAGTGATGAATATATTTTTTATTCAATATTGTATATTTTATGTACTTATTGAATAAATGTATTTACCTCAGTTTCCAATTGGAAATGTTTGAGTTTCTTCAGAAATCCAGTTTGCAAATTACATTCTTTATTTCAAATATTTCCGTAATAAATAAAGTTTATAGTATAACTGTGTCACGGGCTTAATCAATAACACCTGAAATATTGAATAGCAATCTTTACTAGCATTTGTTATTTTAATGTAATATGTGTATGTGAAAACCAGTGACTCAGTTACCCTGGTCCCGGTATCTGGACCACAAATTAGATAGCGTGTGACTTCTGAACAAACATTTTGATTGTTCCTATCTGATTTTGCAGTAGGTTGGCTTTCCTGTCAGTGTGTGATGATTATATTCCGATAAAAAATTGTAGTGGAAAATGTCGTAAAAACTAGGAGTGGGCATTATTTTCAAATATAGCATGTTTTACTTTTTTCAGAGTAAAATTATTATTAATATTGTAAGTAAACCATGTAAAGGTGACAAAGGAATCTAAGGAGTTGTTTCTATAACTGTATCATCACAATCGGCAAGTTATAATCTCTTGTAAAGTAAAAGAAAGCTTTGGTGGTAATCTCATCAACTAATTGAATAAAGTAAAATATGTAAACTATAATTCTCCGTAAATCTTAGTACTCTTTTCGCTTGCTATAAAATATGTACGAGTGGATCATAAAGCATTTCGATTGGATAGAATACATAACTGTAGACTGATTCTTTCTGTTAATTTATTTATAGAACTGAAGGGATTTAAAACCATAAATAACAAATTAATTATGCTTACGCATGAAACATAATTATATGTTAATCAACATATGTATCACCACACAAGAAAGTAAATTCATTGCAAAAGTCCTTAACATTAAAATCCTCTTAACTAAAAATGCGTTGTAATAACATAGGAATTGTTTTCACTGGATTTTTTATGTGATTGATAATCGCAAGACTAGCATGTATATAGCTTTGGGTAAAAATAATAGTTAGTGAAAATGTTTTGAATTGTAAATAATAAGGTAAGTCGTCCATAAACCCTCGATCCCGGTCTTCGCCATAGTACTCCTGGTGTAGATTTTCCACGCCCTAACGTTTTTGAACATTAAACTGAACAATTAAAAAAAGTCCTGGCCTTTATCAAGCTTTTGGCCATTGCACTTGTTCCTTGTCTTGCTTCTCCAACCTAACGTGGTTTAAGTTTAACGAATTGTGTAAATAAAACAATTGTATTCATTTAAAGCTTTGTGATACCTATCCTTTGTTGTTTCGATGGATAAAAGATATTAATACGTACACTGGTGTGTATATTTCACCTGTTTCTCTTTATTGGTTTTTGCCTTTATTTGTTGTTTACGTCATGACTATTACTAGCATTTTTTCACGTTCAAAGAAATCTTATGCATTAATTATATTTCAATATTTATGGATATTATAAAAGTGAAATTGCTTTTACTTTAAAAATTAATCCTTCATAATATAACCTTTTCCAAACAATTCACGTATACTATGTACTGTTTCCATCATTGAGAAATCTTATACACGAGATTTTTGCAATGAATAAACTTGAAATATTTCTAGTCAATTTTTATTATATTTTTATTTCTGTAATATGGCCTGTAATAATTTTAGGAGAAGTTTAAAAGTGCAATGTTTGGTGTACTACGTAAATTAAGCACGTAAAGCTACAATCTGAAAAATATATTTTTTTGTAAGTAGACAAATTAGCAATACCATAAACGGTCATATCGATAAAGATTCCAGGCTAATGAGTCTTAGAGTAATATATTCACACATACAAATATAATCTAATAAAGGAACAAATCTTTAATACGAGATTCAAATGTTTATGTGGTAGGTACTCATATTAATATATAATTTAATAACATGAATTTCGTTGGTACTACACATGACTAATTAAAACATTATTTCAGGTAGAACTACCTGATTTCAGATCACAAATGATGGTACACCGCTTGCCACCATATGTGTTGGGTACAGAGAGGATGAAATAAAGTACAAAACACAAATTAGCAGTGCTATACAAAACGTAACTTAGAATGCTACAACTATAATATAAACCAAAGAAAAAATTCTGTATAATATGTTAACTTTTCTGGTACTTTATTATGTGATAAATATTCGTTAAAACTAAGACCTAAACTGTTTTAGGTAACAAGTGATATTTAGATCATAAACTGTGATTTTTAAGTAATGAAAGTACCTCATCCATGTAAGTCCTGGTCCTGGTCGTGCTTCTTGCTATCAAATAGTGTTCCTGGCGCTACTTCTGCGACTATTTGTGAGTTGGACGAAGATTAAAAACGGTGCGACATTTCACTTTCAAATTTAAAATATTAAATTATATACCTACGTTGTTTCCATAGATATTAAATAATATGCTATACAACCTGCCCCATGGTTTTCACATGCTTTTTTATATTGGTAACAACACGACTACTACTAACATTAAACCCATTTCTTGTTACGCCAACACAAAATTTTCTGAGAAGACAAACGTTTAAATAAAACAATATAACATAAGTTATAATATGTTTTTTCCCTGCTTCAAGTTATGTGCTAAATTTATATTTATACATTACGATAAAAAAATTATATAACTAATCACATACAAAAATGCATCACTAACCATATAAAAATATATGCTTGTATGAAAATGCGAACTTTTTAGAAGATTTTAGGATGAATATAACTCAAAGTAAAACTGAGACATCGGAGGGCTTATTACTTACTTATTATGGCAGAGTCTCAGGTAACAAAGGCACATTGTGAGAGAATGTACATAGCTTTAATATCAAATACTTGCAATGAAAGGCTTGAAAGCTTGAAAACCTATAAATGGGTATAATGATTTAATGTTAAATTAGGGCAACACAGTTATGGTATTACATCATGTAGGTTTGTTAGCGAAATACCTTAACTATTAATTATGCAGATTAAAGGTTATTAATACATTTACATAATTCAATGAAACACTTAAAGGATCCTTTGTTTTATTTCCAACAAAATAAAGGAAACCGGCAGTTTATTTACTATACACAAAATCCGTGCACACGAACCACAACTGGTGGACTGAGTATATGGGAGATTAACGCAACTGTTGATTTACAAAATATTATATTTTTATTTTATGAGTATTTCATATAATAGAGTCAATTACAAAATATCCTTGTTTCCTAAACCAGTGAACGGAGTATATGGTTATCGAAAAATTATTTCATGATTTTAATTCCTCGGTTGTATTAAACAAATTCTAATAACTATAATTTAAGTACATTTAGGAAAATATAAGTATTTAGGTAAAACTCGTCTTTGCTGGGCATAATTTTTATGTGTTTTGTACATTTACTGCTAGACTACTATCTTTACTTGTTATGCATTTTTAAACAATAAATATAACAAATTTAAATAAATTTGAAATTTATAAGCAGCTGAATGTATTTGAGCTTTAGAACCAAGACATTTAACAGATATTTCGTGTGCTAAATTTCATTTAACAACTTTTTATTAATTACCGAGTTTTAGTATTAAAAATTAAGTATTAAAAGTGTAAATAATCATATTTTTTTAAGAAACCTATCATTCTTGTTCTTTAATTTTTATAATAAAAATGTGGGTTATAATTTTAATATACGAAATCATGGTTTGAATGATATTATAATATAATTCGGAATTTTCGTCAAGCCAAACAATTAGAATATTACAGCACAAAAAATATCAAAACTTAAATGTATCGAATTCTTTTTATATCCTTGTATTCTTAATGCGAAGGAATTACAGAGCTCAAGTGTGGTGATGGCCTGCGAAACAGAATGAAGTATCCCCTAGAATTAAATTTAGAAAAATAAAGTATATCTGGAAAAAATTTTACTTTAGTACTTTAGTATCTCAAAATTGTTCATGGATCCTCATGAAAAGTTTTCCACGTTAGTCTAAGCGTACATACATGCATGGTCGTGCTTTTTCGGTCGCTCGATTGCTTAGTAAGCTAATTTGTCATTTTTAGTTTTTATGTTGTGTAGTATTTATAGTTTTCAAAAGGTTGACACGCTAATATATTTCATTACTTAAAACTTAAAATTTAACTTGTTGAAATTGAATTGGTATCTTAATCCAATATTTATAACAAAAACCTGGTATCACATTTTTCCTTTAAATGTATATTTAATTGTAAACTATAATTAAAACTAGGGAAATATTATTTAATACAACATATTTTTAAATACATACATACGTACAATAATACATCAACATAAGCTATTTTAGCTAACTAACGAACTATTATCTTCATAAATTCCCTCACAAAAACCAAAATTGGAATGAACCGCCTTCCCTACAAGAAAGGGTTTAAAGCAGATGTTACAATCTTGGTTGTGTGTCCTATTAACTATTTTTTAGTGTTTTGCATGGTTATTTTTTACTATGTAATATGCATGAGCCAATTAAAAGCATGGCTAAAGGATACAATTTAAGAGTATGTAGCATCTTGCACCTGAATGAGTGAATATATTCATGTCGTTAAAATGGTTGCCTATAAAGAGAAAGTTAACGAAAAACCTATACATTTTTATTTAGCGTAGAAGAAGGCGCATAATGTATAATACATTGATACACTTGTGTTTCCGGAAATATAAATACTTCTTAGAAAAACCATCGTTTATAGCCTTGGCCGGTCATAAAATTATTTCATTTAGAAACCTATACGTGTTTTTATAAGTCATAAGATGGCAGTTTACATTGTATAGCACATAAACCTGCTTTTTCGATTGAAGGGATATAGGAATTTCTCTTAAGACAGAAAACACACTACACTTTCTGTGGCGGTGTATAAAGGGTTAAAAATTATAATTTTCCACAAATCATATTTACAGTTGCTATACACACATAAGCCTAACTGTCCTACGGTAAATAAATGTATATTTAGCGTCAGGTAAGCGTAAACAAAACCTTAAAATATTGCTAAATTCAGTTAGTTGTCTGAAATTAATATAGCTGTTCTTAGTGTCCAACGGTTAGTTGTAATTGTGTCAAACTAATAGAAATAATTCTTTAAAAAATATTGCTATTTTATTTTTTAGTTCTTTTAATACTTCTCTTAATCTGAATTGATACGAAATGACAAATATCACAATACAAATGTTATGGACCCGAGACCAAATCCAAAGTGATGGTCGTAACACGAGTAATTGCAATAGCAATCTATAATAGTTTTTATTATGTTTCAAGTGAAATATGCATGTGAAAACAAGAGCCTCAGTTACTCCAATATCTGGGTATAAACCATAATACCTCTAAGGCTAGGTAGCTCGTCACTTCCTAACAATTATTTTGAATTTTCTCATCTGATTTTGCAGTGGATTGGATTTCCTGTCAGTGTGTGAAAAATGATATCCCGATAAAAAATTTTAGTTATATTTTATACCAACTAGAACCTGAAATTATTCTTAAATATAGCATTTTTTTACTTTCTTCGGAGTAAACTTATTATTAGTATTGGAAGTTCAACATTTAAAAGTGACAATGGAATCTAAGAGAAGTATAAAACTATATAATTTTAATCGGCAATTTCTAGTCTCTTGTAAAGTGGATGAGAGCTGTAAAGGTAATCTTATTAACTAGTACAATAAAGTAAAAGATATGGACCATAATTTTCCTCAAATATGTACTATACCGTTTTTAGAAATCATTGAGTTAAAACAAGTTAACGCAATACGTTATGAATTACAATTCTAAATGAGCTAACATTTACTAATTTCAAATTATTTTCAATATTTACAGAACTATTAAATGCCTTAAAAATGTCTCTCAGACACAATTAAGTTAATAATTCTCTAGGCAATCTTTCCACTTTTTATAAAACATGTGAGAATGGATCTTAAAACATTTGGAGGTTTTCAAGAAGATAGTTGTAAACTGATTATTTCTGTACACTTAGAGTACTGAAGGGATTTAAAACTATAAATCACAAGTTCTTTCAGTTCGTCCACAAAACATACAAAAGATATTTGTAGGTCAAGATAAAACAAGAAAATTAAGTAAACCAACAAGTAGTTGAATAAACTAAAATGTATAGACTATAATTCTCCACACAGTTTTTAGAAATCTTTGAGTTTTAACGCAATACGTTCTGAATCTTAATCCTAAATGAGGTAACATATACTACTCGTAATTTAAAATTATTTTCAATATTTACTCTACTATAAAACCCCTAAAAGATTTCTCTTAAGACACATTTAAGAAAATAATTCTTTTGTTAGTGTTTCACTTTTTATGAAACATGTGAGAACGGATCTTAGAACATTTGGTGATTTTAAAGAAGATAGCTTTAAACTGATACTTTCTGTACACTAAGAATATTGAAGCGATATAAAACCATATATCACAAGTTCTTTAAGTTTGTCCACGATGTATACGAAAGTGACTTGTTAGTCAAGATAAAACAAGAAAATAAAATTATTGTAAAATTCATTAAAAATTGTAATTTTTTTAACTGCAAACTCGTTATAATTAAATTGGAACTGTCTAACTTTTTTGGCTGTGGTTAATTATCGCTAAATCTAAGATGTAAATTGCTTTCATTGAGAAGAATAATCAAAGAAAATAAGTTGAAAGAAGAAAAGTAACTCATCTATAAGTCCTTGTCTCAGTCCTGGTCGTCGCCAGCGTACTCCTGGTGTTTATTTTCCACATCCTGCGTGTTAAACGACTTAGAACATTAAACGGAACAATTAAAAAGGTCCTGGCTCTCACCAAGCTCTTGGCCATTGCACTTGTTCCTGGTCGTGCTTCTATATACTAACGTGGCGTGAGTTCAACGATTTTTCTAAATAACAGTACTGAATTTATAAAAAACTTTGTAATTCATGTTCTTTCTTGTTTCTATGGATATTTAAAATATATTAATATGTACACTGTTGTATATTTCATATGTTTGTTTTTTATAGATTTCCCTTCACTTACACTATAATTAACAGTAAATAGATTTTTGTTATCAGATTACCCGAACACATGCATACTATAGAAATAAACATGTTTTATTTCTCGTCTTACCATATTAATGTCAACGTGATAGAGTATCATGATTTAGATCATTCAGGCACAATACTCGATATGTCGTCATCGCTAAATAGTGTATCTGCAAGTAAAAGAACCTTGGTAGGTTACTTTTCCTTTGATGTATATAACTTAAATAGTCTACATAACAGTATATGTAAATTACAATTGTAAAGTTCCTTAGATTATACAACTTACGATATCGATAAGTTATTAAATAAACAATACATTATTTGAAATATGGGTTGGAACAGTTTACTCCGATCTTACTCTCCAACGTTATGGATGTCCAGAAGTGGCACATCCCAAACCGCAAATTTCAAGATTCTTGGGGTCATGTTAATTCGAAATTTCTAGTCTATTGCAGCAGATGACTGTTGGAGGTGGTGGGTTCGTTTTCTAAGAGATAAAGGTTCTTGCCAGCCTAGACAAAAGGGTGTGTCGCACCCTACCCGTTTGTCTAAAGAGGCCGGTTCAAAAACGGCCTCCCACTCTTTCGAGGGTACATGATGAGATGAGTACCCTAAATTATTCCTCATGGATGTCAATATGAGGCGAAACCTACCCCTAACCTTACTCATCCAGAATATCCTGTCACTCCGGAAGCAGCGCTAAGTTCCTTATAGGACAAGGTTCAATTTATAATCTTCTTGTCCTAAAGGTATAACAATATTTATATTGGAAGAGTTTAAAAATAAAGTTTTATTACACCGTTTTGGGCTTGAAAATTCCTTTTAATATATACTCGCAAAGGACGTTAAAACTTACTTCACATGCATAGTATATTTCTTGATAAACCGCATCCATGAATAAAAAGCTCTTTGGTATTTTAATTTTATAACATATAGTCACGATTAAACTTTCATATATGACTTTTTTAGTTAAAAAACGTCTGTTGGCCTATTTCCAAAATAAGCGCAGTCAAAATCGTATCGCACATTTTCTATCCACTTCTTTAGGAACGCTAAACTTAGATCTAATCTATTCACAAATTTTACTTTCTATACATGATGTTTTGGAGCCTTTATTACTTCAGGTTGCGAAAGTCATATCCTCTAACCGGGACACGAACTCAAGCCTTTAAATCGATAAGCTGAGACAGTGATCGATTAGCTAGATTAGCTACTAAGATAGTAAAAGATGTATAATAGGCACATTCTGGCAATTGTTTATCCTGCACGTTCCTACTAGATGTCAATATTCAGCTGTTGTATAACTTTTTAGAAAAGCAAATTCTATGTTATAATAAAATCTCACTTAGTTGAGAAATTCAATATTTTAAGGGGACAATAGAGTACGGTACAGAATAATTGATAACTGTTCAACTTGAAATTGTTTTATTTGTATGTTTATTTCTTTGGCTCAAAGAGGCTCTTAACGTCTCGTCTAGAAGTTTAGTAATTGATTTTATTCGGAATGTCTATGAAGGTTTTTTTTGACCTCTGGTGGTGGTTCCAGTAAGACTTTGATTAAATCAACAATTATAGACTATATTTCTCCTCAAAAAGTTTTACAATACCGTTACGTAATTTTTAAGTGCAAGCAATCAAATATAATTAAGTTATAAATTTTAATCCTAAGACAACTTACTTTCACTAATTTCAAATTATTTACAATGGCTGAAAGATGTCTCTCAGGCATATTTAACTAAATAATTCTCTAAGTAATCTTTACATTTTTTATCAAATATGTATGAAAGGACCTTAAAACAATTAGAGATGATATTGAAGGTGATTGTAACCTTATTCTTTCTGTTTACTTCGAGTACATTAAGGATTTAAATAAATAAAATGACTGAAAGATGTCTCTCAGACATATTTAAGTAATCAATACTCTTTATCAAATATATATGAACGGATCTTAAAAGATTTGGGCGTTGTAAACCAATTCATTAAAAATGCACATTAATTTTCGAGGAAAATAATGAACCACAATTATAATGAAAAAATACATTGTAGTCAAAAACATAAAAATCTTCGTAAGAAAACATAACTTATAATTATTTAAAGAATGTTTACAGATATTATCTAAAACGATTCATTATAATTTTGCAAGCAATAGGGTAATATTATTATTAATTGTTCAATTTAATATAGGCTAAAATGGATTATAATAAGTTATTTCTATGGCTGTAATACTTTAATAGTCTTGTAAATTTAAAAAGAGCTCTGGTGGTAATTTCAGAAACTAAAAAGAAAAGTTTAAGATTATAGACCGTATTTCTCCTCAAATTTGTTCAATATCCTTATTAAAGTTTTAAGTGCAAACAAGTAAATATAATTAAGTTATTAATTTTAATCCTAAATCACATAGAATTCACTAATTTCAAATTATTTTTATTATTAAACAACTATAAAATGCCTGAAAGATGTCTCTCAGGCAAATTTAACCAAGTAATTCTCTAAGTAATCTTTACACTTTTTATAAAATATGTATATATGTGAAAGGACCTTAAAACATTTAGAGATGATTTTGAAGGTGATTGTAAACTGATTCTTTCTGTACACTTAGAGTACTTAAAGGATTTAAATCAATACATCAGGGGTTCTTTCGGTTTGCCTACAAAATATAAGAAAGATAATCTTTGATTTAGATAAACTTCACTTGCAAATACAATAAAATAGTTTTAAATTTCCTTAAACACTAAATCCTGTTAATAATTCCATTATTAAATAGGAACTCTTTCAATGTGTTTTTCTGTAATTATAAATCTCTAAATCTAAGATTTAAACTACTTTGTGTTGGAAGAATAGTTAGAGAAAATCTTTGAATTGTAAATAATTAAAGTAACTCATCTATAAGTCCTTGTCTCTATCCTGGTCTTTGCCATAGTACTGGGTAAATCCCAGTGTAGATTTTCTACGCCCTGCGTGTCTAATGACTTTACTTATTATACTGAAGTACGAAAGGTTTCCTGGTCCTTATCAAGCTTTTAGCCTATTCGCACTTGTTTTGGGTGGGCTCCTCCAAATCAACGTGGTGCGTGTTCAACGAATTACTATTTACTGTAAAAGTACTGTAAACTAATTTTCAATTTATCGAAATCCATTGAATTATATGTGCTTCTTAGTTTCTATAGATATTATAACAATATTAATATTGACACTGTTGTATATAATTCACCTGTTCCTTCACGTGCTTGTGTACATTATACTAACATTAAACCGTTTCTTAATTCTATCGTCTGTTCTATCTTCTATTATTTTAACCTTTCTTGATAGTGTACTACATTTTAGCTATTAACTCCCTGGATTCCATTAATGATAATTTTGCTTACTCTATTAGACCCTAAGTGGGTTGAAGGTTATAGTTGTTAGTACTTGTAAGCAGGTTGAAGCATTGCACAAGAAGTACTTTTATATACAGAACAGAAAGTTAATATATTTTAACTTATAGTAAACCTCCATTTTAGGTTGACATATTTCAATTCTTATATAATTCAAACTCACATATAGGATCAATTCAATAGGACTAATATAGATCATGAAGTGTTTCTGGAGTAGCTTGATTAAGAAATTAAAACATCAAGAGTAGAATTTTTATGTTAAAATCTACATAACAGATATAGATAAATGTTTACATAAAGATTATAGCAGTTTAGATACATCATGATAGTTTTGATAAAGTATACACTAAATACACAACATGAATTCTTGTTAATTCCTTAGATTAAATGAATCAGTACACATATTCATAGAAACTAAACACCAGTTTCTTAGGAAAATAAGATCTTAGGCACACAACTTATTGTTAGGCTCTCTATATACACATACTTAAAACTGCTCTCACTTTTAGATAGTTTGAAACAAAATTTCCTTTAGTACGAGACATATTTTGTAACATACATATTCAATACAGTTATTTGGGGTTTTGTGTAAAGCAATAGTAAATTTACTACTGAAACGTACTGAAACTATTTTTTCTGAAACGTTTTAGTGGCCTTCAGTAAGAGATCTTGAATCTATTAGTTTTAAGCTATTGTGAATTTCTTACATACAATTTTACAATTTTAAGTCAATACCTTTTTATTTAAACAGTTATAATTCCTGAACTGTAAAATATTGAACGAATTAAACAAAACGTAAAATTCTGCATTGAATTCTAGGTTGTATTGATACTGTTATTTAAATTCAAACACTAACGAAGAAGGTTTGATCATGAATGATCATACTTCAAACTAGGTTAAGATTATTGTTACTATGTGTATACAGTGTGCGCGAACAAGCACTCGAACTCGGGCCTTGAGTTAATAACCTGATACAGTAATTACTTAGCTATGGTGGAAGGTGTCTACTAGGCACATTCTGGTAATTCTTTATGCAGCATGTGCCGACTAGATCTGAAAGTACACATTTTTGGAAATACATATCTTGGAAAAATATTAAAGTGATTCTATATGCTTGCTTTAGGTACATGGAGAATTAAAAACAGCCAAAGCGCACATTTCACCGAGAACGTACCATAGATTTTACTGAGAACGTACTAGTGGAATTTATTCTGCATATTAATCATTATATTGAAGATATAAAAGTAATGAAAAGATCAACAAACAAACATTTCTGTTTACTTTTCACCACGTTACTATTTGTGTAATAAACTGAATTGTCATACGTTATTGTTTATGTATATTAGTATATGCACTGGTCTAGTGTAATATGCTGTGATAAATTGTCGATAACACCAGGATTTAAACTAAGGACTTTAGATTTCATGTGATAGTGAGAGCAGAAACTATGATCTATCAAAAAAAAAATAACTCACTGTAGATCCTGGTCCTAGTCCTTTCTAAGAGCCTCACATCCTGTTCCTTGTTCGGTGGTTCTCCGAGGTACTGCGATTAGAATGACTTTTTAATATAGTAGTGAACAGTTCAACACACTTTTAAATATACCGAACTTTTCTTTCGTTGTTTCCATAGATATAAGTAATTTACATGTGTACTTCTGTAGGGGACATATCAGCTGGATTATTTAATTAAAGTGGTCCTATTTTATCCCACGTAATTGATGTTCTTTTATAGTTACGGACACGAACATAAGATTAATTTTATTTCTTTTTAGTCTAGGGGCCAAGCATTTACAACTATAAACGAAACAGCCTCGAGATTCGTAAAATTTAGGAAATATTTGCTCCACCATCAAATTGATAGTCAAAACTAGATTTTGTGCGGGTCGTAGTAAAGGAACTATAAAGAAGTAAATTAATCAAGTGATATTTTTAGGAAATATAGTAGTTTTTATTAAAGATATTTAAATCAAACCGTCAGACAACGATAAGGAAAGATTAAATTAGACATTTTCAACCAATTATTTGTTAGCGATATTGTCAAATATTCTAGTTTTTATATATTTAGAAAGGGTGATCTACGACACTTTAAACCTGTAAATTATTCTTTGTAAGATACACTAGTACACTAATATGTACGTTTTACTCTAACATTGGTCATTATTCGTTCTCAGCGTGCCCTAGTCTGACATAAAACTAAGGGTTTATATCAATTACTGTACTTACTACTGCACAGCCCCGCAACAACAAAAGGAACTAGATGTTGGTTGGACACTTCTAGTAGGCCTACATTACTTTTTTTAACATGTTTTTTGAATTGCAACACACATTCAATATGAATAAGGGCTTTTAATCTGACATTTACAACAGAAAATTGTGTCTAGACCGATTTTAATAACACATTTAAAAATAGTACTGGATATCGTATTATTAAATGTGCACAAAGGAATACTCTATAACTACATAGTACCTTACATTGACTTAAAAAAACATCTAAATATAAAAATGAATTCAATATCCAAATCTATATATCTTGTGTCCTGTAATTGCACACTTTGTTATTATTCAAATACATACTTATTATATGTATACCTTTAAATATTTATAGCTAATACATCACTTACGTATGTATTGTAAGTTAAGCGTTAAACTTTACACACCTAAACCAGTAATTCAGTGTGTAACACAGACGTAAAATAATTTATTGGCTTCTCCTTCAGTTCTTGGAAACTGAGGTAAGCACCTTGCATTTTAATTAGTAAATGATTTTGTAACTTAGGAAGATGATACGACATTAATCGGAAAACTAAGAAAAGTATTTTTCAGGAATTGTCACTTTTAGCCAGGTTTTTGCTCGCATAGAAAACATATTCGCAGAAATATACCTTAATTACGGAAGATATACCTATATATTATAATATTTTCTATTGGTTGTAATATTAGTCAGTAGAATATAATATAAAATAAATGTTTTTAACTCTATTGAAACTATTAGTTATCGACCTTGACATTGAATACGCTTTTGTGAAGAAAATAATTAACTGATATATTTCTTAATTAAATTTCCAAAAGAAAACAGCAAAATATCTACCGGACAGAATATACACCTATCTATATTCTGAAACAGCTGGTGGTCTTTCGGTTTCACTTTGTGGTCGAAAGTCACCTTCAGTGTAATTTTACTACGTTAGATACTTTATTTATGGGCTTGTGTTAATCTTCATGCCTCTATGATTCGTCTATGGACACTTGGATCTGTGTATTCCGTTCTTAGGCGAGATGTGGTCGTTCGACGTTCAACATAACTTTATGGAAGGTTGAAACACAGCGTAGGACGGGTTAGGTTTAGAAATATATGTCTCGCCACCCGTCTGTCTGTGTGATAGAGCGTATCCTTCAAGGTCCTGAATGTTTGGCAATTTTATTATTATAGTCCTGCCTGTTCCGTTTACTCATCTGACCTAGCTCTGGTGAGTTCCTACTCTTGTCAGCCTAATGTGAGAAAGAATTCAAAGCCAATGGCTATAACTTCTGTGGTGCTTATGGGAATAATCCCCAAAAACATCCATGTCACTACATGAGCATTTTAATTTTAACTGCCCAGTACCTCGGTCTATATACCACACTGGATGAGTGTACAGGCTTTTAGCATTAGAATTAAAATTCCTCTACTTTTTAAAAACTTTAGTACTAGCAACGAAATAATGTATTGGGAATTAACACTCCACCAAAAACTTCAATCGTTATTGCTTGGTAGCTTAAAACTTTAGGAGAGGAGAAGGAAGTCAGACTCCTTATATGTAAGAAATGAGAAATTAGCAAAACTATTTTATACTTTCTTTACATTTGTTACGTGTTATGTATTAGGCTTCGCTGAGATTGCATGCCAAAATTTGAATTCTATATAGCTTGTTTTATTTTCGATTCATACTGTAGACAGATAAACAAACAATCATACATGAAAGAAATGTTTACATCCACGGGGACTAAAGAGAAATCGTGTGAGCTTAATGAGTATTATGCTTCTATGACCCTTAGAAAAATTACATGTTTGGACTGCACCATAAAATAATTTATTTTGTCTATGTAGAAACCTCATGCAAGGTTCTATGACAGTACTCAAATAAAATTTCTGGTAAGCAAACGAGGGTACTACAACATAGGTGTGCAATGGAATCATATATTGCCAGTAACTTTCAACATTGACCACAATATATTATTATTATTTTACTCTATGAATAAAAGTGTCATAAAATCTTACATGATAATACACAGTGTAATGACATGTTTCTTTATTACCTATTTTATCGTTTCTATCATGGTTGCATGTAATAACAAAAATATTCGCTAACTCTCAGCCAAATCCGATCCATTGCCTTACACTATTATCAGACACAGTAACGCAGCTATGGTTGAAAGAGCTGATTCTATGTGAGTGTTAAGTTTAGCTCCAGTTTACCTTTCTATTACGTGCAGCAACTGAAATCAAACTTCTTCCACACAAGCAAATCTTACGTGCAATCAAATCTTCTAAACAGTACACAGCTGTGGTGACAAGGAATGATTCTGTGAGGCTGTGAATGTTAAATGTTTAAAACGATGCGGTTGTTTCCTTTTAACTTTTTTAGTTTATTAACTTTATTTTTGGGTAGCTTTAGATGAACATGACTAGAGATTTAAGAAGTCTGCAACAGCATCAGACTTTAGACACTGTGCTAAGAGGTAGGTGAACTGAAGCCAAATCTAACAATCCATTGAATCTGCCCTTCCCACCATATCTGCGTTATGGAAGACTAGGTAGCTCCACCGTGCTTTTGGATAGTGTCAGTCAACATCGTAGTGCACTCAGTTGTGCACCTGATAAGACATGAGGATACAGGGTGCGTTATGAAATTAGCATTTCCTTGCGGTACAAACTCAAAATGGACGATTCCTCGAAAGTCAAAGAATACAATCAGTATTATTTTGATATGAGACTTGCTGATGTGCACTTTTTTGGGTTTGGGAGAAGTTTATGTGTGCGACTCGGAGCTTTGTCCTTCGGATTCTGCATTTAACTACGTACTGCTAAAGGTGCCCTCTCGATTTAGAAGTTTTGCTGACGCATGATTCTCGAAAACAACTTATTCTATTTCCTAATGAAACGGAAAATAAATTATTATTAGTTACAAAGAGAAATTGTATTATTTAAATGTAGTATTGGAATCTAATTGATCATACCTAATACTGTATAATTTTAATAGGCCGTTTATTATCTATTGTACTGTAAAAGAGAGCTCTGGCGTGAATTTTAGTAACTAATAGATTGAGTTAATAATTCTAGAACACATTTATGTTACAATTACTCTGCACTGAGTCTTTAATTATCTAATTATTACAGTAAAACAAAAATTAGTTACCGTTCTTATATCTTAAAAAAATTGCATTGACTAACTTTAAACTCGTTACGAAAATCTTGCCTACTAGAAATGCTAAAAATATTGCTGTAAAACACAAGTTAGAATATGCTTCTCATAATCAGTTAAATATATTTTTCATATAACTACGTGAAACTTTAAACATTTTCTTATGGCAATTTGGGTATAAAGTAATGTAAACTGATTCTCCCTGTACTCTTTGTTTACTGAGAGGATTATACACAGCAAAAATTAGTGGCTTTTACAACAAAACAACGAATTGAATGAACTATATAACATTTGCACTTCTGTTAGCACTACATATGAACTATTCCGTTGCTTTGTGCTGTGAATAATACTCGCTAAAACTAGGATGTAAATTGCTTTGGGTAGAGGATTAGTGATTATAAACAATGATTATGAATTAAAGTAAATAATCCATGTAAGTCCTGGTCCTGGTCCTGCTCCTGGCTATCACAACGTGTTCATGGTGCTACTTCCACGAATAGCTGTGATTTGAGCAAAGTTTGAAAAATGCACCAATATTATTTAAAATTATTAATTTTTAATCAATGCTACGTAGTTTCCTTGGATATAAAATAATATTTTGTGTCATCTGCTGCTTACGTCTCACCTGTATCCGTGTATTGCTTACGTCACCACTCTACTAAAACTAATCAGAAAGCTTGTTATCTTACTACCCCAACACATACATTTTAAGGTGACACGTAATTATAAAGGTTTTCATAAGGATTGTTCCCCTTCTCAAGTTGTGATGTTTATGCTACCTTATTATTGTTTTAACACAATATACGGGGATAATATTCGAAATGATATTTTATACATTTTACAATAGTGTGTTTTTAAATAAAAAAATAGAACAAATCAGACAATTATAGTGCTTCAATAATTATATAACTATTTAAATTTTTGGATGTTTTTGTGTTTTAAATTTAATCACACAAAAAAGGGTTGGACAGGTTTACACTAAATTTGATACTTTTTATAGTTAGAAAACTTTAGCTAATTTTTATTTTGAAATACTTGAAAATTAACTTTATAAATAGGTAATGTAGTAAGTGACAACTGAGCGTGTGTGACAGAACCCAATGTACTCCAGTATTTTGTATTTCCATGAATAAATATCAATTGTTGTAGTAAAATGAAAACAGTATGGTAAAGTACGATATATTTTTTACATGATTAGCAGCAATTATATATATATATATATAATTGTGATTTATATATATATTGTGATTCAATGTTTATTGAAATTAAATAAGGCTATTGCCATTTATACAATTTAACGTAAATAAAAGTCGTTTGACAGGAGTTTGGTCTTCCGATCATATGTTAGTTTGCTTATTTAAAACGCATATGTGACAGATACGGCCAAATACAAAAATAATTGAATCGGAAAAAGTAAGCGCTCTGTGGTGTAATGGTAGCACATTTACCCGGCAAGTGAGAGATCCGGGTTCGACTCCCGGCGGAGGCAAGTACTTTTTTGTGATTCTATTTTGTGATATATATATATATATATATATATATATATATATATATAATATATATATATATATATATATATATATATATATATATACTTAGCTTATTGGCCATAATCACATAACGTAATCATTAGGTGGATGTCTTCAGTAGGCACAATGTGAGATAATCCTGTATATAAAAAATATCATCAGATATATAAATCCTTACAAATTCTTAAAAGTATGGAGGCTCAAAAATAAATATAATACATCAAAGTAGAATTCAGGTATATGAGATCTTATTGCTTACTTCTTATGTCCATGTCTCAAGTAACAAAGGCAAAGAGACAAAGGGACCAGCAGAGCGCTACGACGATGAATGGTATCCAGACGAGGGATTTCACCACTGCTGTCAGTCATGAAGCCTGGGACCAGCAGGGCGCTATGTTGAAGAAAGATTCACTATCCTCCCATCATTTACTATAATCCACTCTCCAGCTTGGAACCATACAATCACCTCTGGCCGTCTTGAACAAGAGGTGGCTCATTCTTCTTGGCCCATTAAAATGGGGTAAAACTGCTCGACGTTCTAATATCAACTGTTTAACTGACTATCAATCATTGTGGAGGGCAATTTAGAACAATTTGGGCGTAACTGGAATTCTGCATATGTATAATAAAATCGGACCTAAACGTTGTAGCATGTTTACGCTTCAATTTAGAATTTTGACTAAATATTTTAACAAAGATTACCATAGAAAACAATTAACAATGTTTCATTGATTGTTGGCATTTCTGTCATAAAATTTTTTAACTTTTTTGTGTCAGCCAGTTACTCGTAAATAATACTGTTTTCACTCTGGAGCATTTACGTTCGTTGATTAGTTCCACCCACCTCATATATCTTCGACAAATCAATGTTTTCATCAAGAATTGTAAAATGATAAAAAATTATGTCTATGCTTGATTTAAAATATTAAAAAAAAATTCCTTATGTAGGGGAACGTGGCAAATTGCCATCACTCTTTCAACATACAAAACTTAAGGTTATAAAAAAGGGCCTAACAACTATTAGGACTATATTAAAAAAAAAGATGCATGTGACCATCAAAAATACTAATTTTTGCAACATTTTGTTGCATTAAGCACCCCATTGTGGTCTCTTAAATTTGCCATTTGATATTCAAAAGTGTATACCACTGGTTTTTTAAACACTTTCCGTACACTAAAAGTGTTAATTCCTATCAAATTTAAAGGTTAATTGTGGTCTATTTATTTAGTGGACTGGGATGGTTTGTTTAATAACAAACACATAACAATGCCAGCTATGTCTTAACCTGTTTTAGTAACTCTGAACACGATGTTGTAGTTCAGTTACTTTTTACCGGTATGGACAAGCTTACCCTCAACAGCTGCTGAACCTTTTGGATGAAGTTTTAGAGGAATGATAACGTGCACGAAGATGAATATGTTTCCCCATCGTTTAATGGTGGGAAGAAACGACCTCCCAAAACAATAGAGATATGAACCGCCACAAACATGAGGTTCTAAGCTTTTCAGAACCTCACTGGATGTGAGAGGTAGCCAACCAAAGGTACTGGATCCTCAATACTTGGTGCGGTATTGCTGGTATCTAAATTGTTGGCCCGTTATTTTCTAAGGACACTTGACGGAAACAACTTTTCCATCGATTACTTGCCAAGTTTACTGTTAATATTCTTAAACAAACAAACTCAGGAATGCGGTTTATGCATGTTGGGGCGCCAGCCTGACTACTCTGAAGCGGTGCGTCAAACTCTCTTCCAGTTCAACTATCCACCCAGATCCTAGGATTTAAACGTGCGTGAATTTGTAAAGAAGGTTAAAAGACTTAATTTACGCATTAAAGCCCATGATTTTAGAGGGCCCGATGCATTGGAATCAGGCTGCTGTTCAATCAATACATGGAGAAGGATTCTTAAGGTCTCTATAAAACATTAGTTTCCAGGGTTAGAAAACAGCAAAATTTACAGTACGGACATCTAAAAATAAGGTGAGTTGAATAACATAATTATTAAACTGAAATATTTTGAACCTTGGTCATTAATTAACCTATATTATAAATGAATAAAATAAATATACAACATGTAACGGAGAAAAGGTTTTTTAGGTTAAAGAATAATTCCCTATAAACGTACAGCAAATACAGGAGTTGAATATGCTTTAATGCAACGAAACGATATTAAAACATTTGTACTTTTGGAGACATTTCCCGAACCTTACAAGTGCTATTTGTCCTTAAAATTATTTTTTTCATATAATGTCTACAAATGCTATACTATTTCAATCATTATTTATTTTCTTTACAGATTAATATAAATTTTTCTTTATTTAGTCACCCTCAAAAACGGCGCGGAAACCGGTACTGAGAGTTGAGAGAAAGTAAAACGAGATAAGTTAGGCTATCGGAGTTTTGTAAGACGTCACTAACTTGCTCCTGCTACAGACCGAGCCGCCTAGAGCTAAGTTAGGCTATCGGAGTTTGTAAGACGTCAATAACTTGTTCCTGCTACAGACCGAGCCACCTAGAGCTAAGTTAGGCTATCGGAGTTTGTAAGACGTGAATAACTTGCTCCTGCTACAGGACCGAGCCGCCTAGAGCTAAGTTAGGCTATCGGAGTTTGTATGACGTCAATAACTTGCTCCTGCTACAGACCGAGCCGCCTAGAGCTAAGTTAGGCTATCGGAGTTTGTATGACGTCAATAACTTGCTCCTTGTACAGACCGAGCCGCCTAGAGCTAAGTTTAGGCTATCGGAGTTTGTATGACGTCAATAACTTGCTCCTGCTACAGACCGAGTCGCCTAGAGCTAAGTTAGGCTATCGGAGTTTGTAATGACGTCAATAACTTGCTAGTGCTACAGACTGAACTGCCTAGCTCGAACCATAACTAGCACGTAACTAAACGCGCCACTCTTCCCTCTCTACTGCACACGAGAGCGCTTAGTTTTATTACTGTAAGTAGCTCCTTCAAGTGAAGTGCATTGTATTGTTCAGTGACGCTTGGACTGTAGAGAAGTCTTTACTCGGTTGAGGCGCGAGAGGGGTGGGCTATTTGTAGGAGGTGGGGGGTTCGCGTTGCAGCCTGTCACCTTCCCTACCCTCGCTAAACGCTTATTGGCTTTGTCCTATACAAAGAATACTGTGAGCTTACGTAAGCAAGAGCTCGTCGCATAACCCAACGCTCTGATAGGTCTTAATATAAAATTAGAGCACTACTTTCCTATGACTGCGAGCCGGATTTCCAACCTAGTAATTGTTTGCGTCGAATCTATTGCTTGCTAAGAATAACGTAAGATAGTAAATCCAAAGGAGCTATATATTTATATACTAAGCATTTAGCTGTAGCCAATATACGTACAATAATAATTTACTATAGTCTTTTAATATAGTTAAACGTATATTAAGAAACTCGCCGTAGCCTCGCTGGGCTAGATTCGGGAATAAGCTGAAGAAGAGAGATTAGGAATTTATATTCTATTTAGAGATTAGGTTTTACAGTGAGTGGGTGTATGGTTACCTGTCTCGGGAAGGAGCAAATGTTACCAGATGGTAAAAGGCAAGGGTATTCTTTTATTGAGGGTATTGTGTCTGTTACGAGAATAAGTAGTCAGTAATCCTTATCAGTAGATGAGGGTGGTTTAATTCATCCAGGAGATTATCTGAGTGTTCCAGTGAGGTTCTGGGAGAGGGATTAATGTTACCGGGGCTTAAGAGGTTCTTTTATGGAGCAGAACGGTAGTTTATGAACGCCTACCCCCGCAAGCGGGTGTGCATTTCCTCAATAGACTTCCATATTCAATTAAAGATTCCCCAACGTGTAAGGCATTAAGGACTCGCCTCAAACGATTCTTGGTGTCTCAAAGCATTCTATAATGCGGGTTCAGTTTTTGGCATTCGACTGGGAGACCGCCCAATTAGAAGACTGTACTAAGTGGGTTGCATTGTCAATGAATGAAAGAAGTGTGATTGAAAAATTGTATGTATGAATGTGTATTGTGTGTATGAATGCCTGGAATTTTATAAACACCGTATTGACGTTTGCCATACAATGTACATACTGGGCGCTGCAATAAAAAATATTTCGATTTGGAATTCAAGGGTGGTCGGAGGGGATGATCATTCCCCTGTATGCCCGTAACATCGCTACAGAGTGGCCATCCGACCTGGGGAAACCGGGAATAAGCCGGAAATGTAATGCGCCGAGGAAAAACGGGAAATAAGACTTCGTTGTAGAAAGAGGAAAATCTAAAATCCGATTTTTCTGTCTAAGAGTTTAAGAAATCAAGAAATAATTTTAACAGTTTTTTAGAATTACGTTTTGATCAATCCCTTATATTGTATTTTACGCTATTTGATCAGTTTAATCTGTGAGTGAGGATCGTTGAAGTACGAATGATGTTGAGGGTGTAGAGTGATTACCGATTTGATCGATGGCTTCACTATTTTCGTTGAGTTTATCATGGTTGACCAACCCTATGTAACCCAATGTCGAGGCATTTCAGAGTACATGACTACAATCTAGCGAACAAGCTGTGACCTGAACCCCCGTCTTTCTTGTATTGATTACTTGGGGACAGTTTGATTACTCCATTGATCGTTGGCCCAACGAACCTCAAGAAGAAATGTAATTTTTAACAGTGGGTCGTTGGCCCAACGACACAGTACTTTAAATTTGTTTTTTTTTTATTCTACGTTTGTCCTACATTATAATTTTTCTTACAAAACTATAGTTTAGATACTGCATATAGGTATACGTATTGATATGAACATTTTACGGTATTGCAAATTAATATGTCTATTTCCAACTGCAACACCTACGTATATTTTTAAATTTTACTTTGGGATATCTAATTCAAATAATCAAAATTACATTACGGTATACACTTTTAAATTCTTCTTTTAAAACATACTAAAAATTATATTACTCTATTGTGAATTACTGTAAACGCTTGACTTAGAATATTTAGAGTTTTATTCGTACAGAACTTCAGGTGTATATAACATGTAGAAGTGATGCTGTAACTTAGAAGAGGTTTATTGTTTTAAGGTAACATCTTTACCATGTAAATAGGAAAAATCTTTAAATATCTATATTAAATAAATTGAATGTTTTTTCATCGATTATTTTTCGATATGACATAAAAAGCACACTAGTATTACATTTATGTATTTATATGACGTTTTTGTACAAGTTTGTATAAGTAAAACATGATTATAACGAAAGCTAAAGGTTGGCCTTAATATTTAAAATATAATTTTCGCTTGCTAGTTAAAACTTTCAATTACCTACACAGTTAAACTTAGCCTTTTCCCCATAAAATACAAAAAGTTATTGGAAGGGGTCATTTAAGAATTAATGTTACAAAGCTAAATACATTAGATCATAGAGATTAGAGTGAGTTAAGTCCTGGGTGTAATATTACAAACAAGACTAAACTAAAAGCCTTTATGTTTAGAAAAGGAGAAGGTAGATTGTTGGATAAAACTTTTTGGATCCCTTCATACAGAAACTGATTCTAGTTTCCAGGAATTACGCCTGTAGCGGTACCCTAGGAGGATAAAAATGTGTTTTCTTTTTTAGGTTAAAAAGGAGTAAACCCAACATTCGTTTATTTTTACATTACAAAGGAATTGCCTTATGCATATTACCTAATTAGGGAAAATCCCACATATTTCTTTTGTTATGTTCATATCGTGATGGCAAATGTTTCAACAACCTATCTTCAACAATTCAGTTCATAGTGTAGAAAAGATTAGCTCAATTAGTTGACATAAAATAACATAACTGAACTAAAGATACAGAGATTTAATTGTAAATCACCTACTAATAGACCAAAAGTACAAGTAAGAAGTTTTTTAGGAGTAAAATTATGTTACATTATTGAAAGCATCAAACTAATCATTTTTCGCAATTCATTGAATATTACAAAAAAAATTTCAGTTATATAATTAGTTAATTAGCCTAATTACTATAAGGTGTCGATATATATATATATATATATATATATATCGATATATTTGTATCGATATATTTGTCCTGCATACAATATTTGTTTAATATACATAGGATTTTATAAGTAAATGAACAACAGCGTAAACGATATATCGAATACTATCCCTGGATATTTTATACCACACACCATAACCTAGTACAGACAAAAAATCTTTAAAATCCTGTTTTATTCCAACGTTTGTCTTTACAGAATGTACATATCAGCCAACCAAATCAGATAATAAGAATTTTTAAAATTTCCTGTGGGTTGGTCGGTTAAATGTTGAAAAAAAGATGTGAACTAAAAATACGTAGGACCTAAAATATTTAATATAGAAATAAATGAAACAGCTGAAATATACCCAACAGTTATGTGTATTAAAATTACAGATTTCCATGGAAAAAAAAGAGAACGTTTTAATTTTTTTTTTGGTAGTTCACTTTTCTTGTTCAAAATTATTTCAACTTGCAGTAATTCGGAGAATCAACACCAGGGCAGGATGCGATGCCCAGGAGCAGGACCTACAAGGATGAGTGACGTACTTTAATTGTTTGTAAATCAAAATATCTACTCTCAATCTCAATAACTACCCAAAGCAGTTTATATAATATTTTTAGTAACTAATAATCACAGTACAAAATATTAGAACAGTTCATATGTAATAATAACGAGATTACAAAGTATACCTATCACAACTTAATGTACATACTTATAATTTCTTAATATTTATTTAAGATTCCTTTCTGGTTTTTTTTTACCGTAATTATAGTTATTAACAAATCCCGTTTGTTTGTCTTATGTAGAAGTTGCTAAGCTTTTGTTCTGGGCTACTTTACTCACTCTGTACAAAAAGCGTACAGGGGGAAACAGTTTTATTTTTCCAAGGAGCTATAACCTATATGCACTTTGGAATCTATTACCATAAACAACCTAACCTAAGACAGACTCAACATATTATATTTTAAACACTTGCTGCTCTCTATAGTATTTATATGGATAGGCAACCACACAAGAAAAATTGGTTTAATGTTAGTTAATATACTAGTTTTGACGTAAAGAAACAATGTTGCTAAAAGAGAATATTTAGGTAAACAAGTCAAATTTACTTACAAATACTGTTTTAATATCCATAATAATCAAAGGTCAGGTAATATTTAGATAATTCAAAAGCTTTGGATTTAGAATTCTTTCAAACACTCAAACACGTAAGAGGAACATCAGCTAGAATAAGATGTATTAACTAAAACCAGGACCAGACTTTACATGGATTATTCACTTTATACTTTAGAGTTCTAAGTTCATTCTCATAATATCTCTCGTTAACCAAAGTACTTTACATCTCAGTTTTAACAAAGTATTAAATAAAGCACAAAACACGAACATTTTATATGCAATGATAATAAAGTAAATTTTATTTAATTATTATGCATGTTTTCATTCACGTTTCATGTTTCAAGAAAATCATACTTAACCTATTAAAATTTTTGTACCTTTTTATGGAAATAAACAAAGAACTGGTGTCTGTTTTTAATTCTGTCTGTACCCCAAAGCGTGCAGAGAGAATCGATTTAGAATTTTGAAAGTTCATCTCGCAGTTCTAAGTAACACTTTGTATTTGCTCATACATATTTTGCTAAAATTTTAAAAAGTAAAAGGAGAAATATTTCTTAAATTTATATATATATATATTAGAAATTTTTCTGGCAATTTTCAATAGGATATATTTAATCTAGAGTTGAAATCAGTTTATGCTAGGTGTTTATGTAAAAAAATGCTAATTACATTATGTTTTATTTATTATATTTAAAAATTTGTTTAAACTGTGTTGCTCATTTTTGAGAGAAATATGGTATATAATGTTCGATTGATTCTGTTAGGTTTTCATATTTAGTTATAATAATTAATCAAATTTTACCGCATTAATATAGTCTTTTTACTAATAACCAGGAATTGTATGTTTATTTAGAACTGCCCTTTGCCCACCATTGTTCGATACCATTTTTATTATAAGCCATCTATTTCCACTTATCTTTGTAAACACACACACACACACACACACACCTGCATTCCAAATCTATAGTGGTCCGATTGTCCACGTGGTATGAGGTGACTTCTGTCGACCAATCAGGCGTCCAAGGACGCCGGACAAGAAAAGCTCCCCAAGGCATCTCTCCAGTTCATCTAAAGACTCCGCCTCGCTAGGTCGTACGTTAAACACCAGCATGAACTTAAGTTCGGGCCGTGCCCCTTTGTCTTGTCTCTTGTGAACCGTAAGCCGTTCTATGGCAATTAACAGTCCCCTTGCCGGACATTATTTGGTTAACGAGCCAAAAGTAACTTTGTCTCAACGTTCGTGAGTGAACCGAAAACAGTGTCAAGTGAAAGTGGAATCTTCATGGTGGAATCTTCATCCCTCAACAAGGACTCCCCCCCTGCTCAACGTTCCTTGGAAGCAACCCAGGTCTGAACTACAATCAACCCAACTTCATGTGTGTCGAGGTGTCAGACAATGGACGGTACAAGGTAACAGTGTTTCATTCATTCTTATCATGGTCCTTTCGCAAACTAAAGACAATTCTCTTCTCAACCAAGATTTAAAAATCCTCAACTAACTTTTTTGGACATTTTTGGAAATTTTAATAGAAAACGAAAATCATTTTTAACACCTGTATTTTTGCTTTAATTGTGTGCCTTTTTTCTAATACTATGTTTTGTGATCTCATTTCGTATTTTTATTTTTCCCATTCGACTAAGAGTTATTCCTAGAAAATCAACGTATGGGCTCCACCTGCTTAGCTATCGAAGTATGAGTTTTTAAATATTAGACATTTTTACTGGTCCTTCGAATGTAATTGCGGTCCGCCAAGCCGGATATTATACATAATTTTTGGTCCTTCGAGCCGGATACTTTACATAAATTTTTGGTCTTGTCGACCCGGATTTTCATCAGACTATGGATAAATAAACTTTATTTGGTGTTGGAAAATAAGACATTGTGTTTCCATTGTGCGAGAGACTAGTATTTGTAGCGCCAAAAGTTAGCGTCCCCAAGCGACGCGCGGCCATCTTGAACACTCATCCCCTCACTACTCTTACATACGCACATTACAACATTACTGTAAACGCATTGTTTGTAAACAAACATTGACACATCTTATTCCTTACATCCATTGTCTATACACTACATTGCATTACACTTGCAAAAACATTTATTGTATTGCCAACTATTGTATCTCATTTGTGATTGTAATAAATTAATAAGAATTTATTATGAGAGGAAATTGAAATATCTTGTATCAGTTTTTTTTAACTACAACGTCTCTGGAAATATTGTGTAACCAATTATCATTGGTGATTTGATGATTTTTATTGTGTATTGTTTATTTGAATTATTGTTGCATTATCAAGGGTTAATTAATTTGTCATAATTGTTATTGATTATAATTTAGTTATTTAGTTTGCTGTAGTAATTTCATATTTTAAGTTAAATAATCACTAACTAATCATGGCTCCAATCAAAGTCAGTACATATGAAAGGTTGACGCTGCTAGTTAAGAATAGATTTACCAAAATTCTAAAAGAAGTTGAAAAAATAGTTAAGAGCGAAATCCCTTTAACTTCATGTTGTTCAACTTACGTTAAACAGCTATCTGAGCGAAGTTTCCAAAACAACGGAATGACTTCGAAGCTAATTTAGCTAGGATCGTGGAGGTTGCAACGACCGAAGAATTGTCCGTGGAAAGACTCTCTACGGATCAAGACGAAATTAACGACCTTTTCGTTCAGATTTCTGGTTTCATAGAGTCCGCTATGTCCTCCTGAGGAAGCGCCGTCAACACCGTCAGTACATAGTGAGCGGCAGACCCCCCTAGCCACGCTGTCACATATCAATCTGCCGCGCCTAGAGCTTCACCACTTCTCTGGCGACCCCGCCAAGTGGGTATCCTTTATCAACTTGTATGATAGCACTGTGCATCGCAACACCGCCCTTAACAAGTGTAGTTAAATTCCAATATTTTGCTTTGATTCCTTTCATGGTGAACCCCTCACTTTATTCAAGAATTTCAACATTAGTACAGCAAATTATCTAATTGTGTACAATATCTTACGTTAGCGTTATCACTCAACAAGACGTTTGGTTACTCTACATTTGAACCATTTGATAGATTTACCCGATGTTAGCAGTCAGTCCAGTACGAGGACTCAGAACATTGGTGAACACTTTCCATGAACACAGTGAGGCCTTGAAGGCCATTGGGTGTGACGTAACCACACAAGCCAACCCTTTGCTTTCAGCATTGTTACTTAGTAAAATTAGATGGAGATTTACGCAAACGTCTAGAATCTTTTAGGTCCTCGAACGAAGAGGAAACACACACTTTGCCTACAGTCAAAGACATAATCTTGTTTCTGAACACAGAATGTAACATTTGTGAAGATGCAGACCCTCCACTCGTCATCAAAGAAAGCTCCAGTTAAAGCTTTCAACCAGCGATCTCAAAAGGTCACGCGGTTTGATGACAAACACAAACCACCGCTGTTTGTCCCACATTTCTAAAGCTTTCACCAGCTGAAAGGTTTTCAACTTGTAAAACGAGACGAAAATGCTTCTCGTGCTTGAGAGGATCATAATTTGCCTTCAATGTCAATCATCGCACACTTGTAAACGGTGTCGCAAACGACATCACACATTGCTACATCTCCAGTCAGGCGCGACTGAGCGAAGTCAAGCAAGCAATCAATACTCGACACGTCATCAATCAGCTGTGGAGCGAGCGTCACAACACGACTCATCATCGATCGATACCACAGTCGAGAGAAGCGAGACCATCCCCTCCAGCCGACGTCACGAGTCCGACTCTAGTCACGCTGTCTACAGTCAAGTTGTTGCCACCTGTGCATCCGTCACAACAACAGTCAACGGTACTTTTAGGTACTATCTTAGTGAAACTAACTGCTAAAAATGGATAATCCCATGTTTTCCGTGGATTACTGGATTCCGGAAGTACTTGCAACCTGATAACGTGTCAGGCAGCCTCATTGCTAGGAGCAAGACGTTATCATCATTCAAACATTCAAATTGCTGGTTTATCACAGCATGCCTCTAACACACGTGGCATGTTATTTCTTCAAGTCAAACACTTTATCAGGTCAGTCATAGCTCCTGATCAGGAGTTCCACATCTTGGATAAAATATTCTGGTAAACCTCCCAAGGGCGAAAAATAAGTCCAGAGTTGTCGCGTCTAGTTAAGCATTACACGTTAGCGGATCCGAATTTTTGACACCCCTTGTGGCATTGATGTATTGTTGGGTGGAAACCATAATACCCACTGTCTTCACACAAGAAAATCATAGTTTAGGACCGGGACTGCCACACCTGATCGGCACTCAATTCGGCTTCATACTTATGGGAACAGCTCCTTGTGTCACATCGACAGAACCAGTTAGTAACTATTCGATTTGCACTTTTGTCTACTCACGACAACTCGCTTCACACAGCATTACAAAAATTTTGGGTTCAAGAGGAACCGCCTATCATCAATCACAAAAGCATTGAAGAAACAAAGTGTGATGAACTTTTTGATAGTACTTCATACGCGAAATGAAAGACGGACGGTATGTTGTTAGATTACCGTTCAAAACAGAACCCAGCTGTTTAGGCTCATCTCGAGTAGCCGCAGAAGAAAGACGTTTTGTATCCTTAGAAAGGAAGTTTCAAACCCAACCACAATTCGCTGAACTGTACATGAATTTTATGAAAGACTACAAAGCAACAGGTCATATGACACTTTTGGATAAAACATCACGCCGACGAACCGCACTACTATTTACTCCACCACGGAGTAATAAAAGAAAACAGCTCTACTACCAAGCTAAGGACTGTTTTTGACGCAAGCAACAAGACCACATCCGGTTTTTCCTTGAACGACGAGCTACTAACTGGAAGGAAACTACAACCAGATATTTCCAGTATTTTAATAAACTTCCGCTCTCACGTTATAGTGTTTTCATGTTATATAAAACAAATGTATCGACAGATCTTAGTGCATCCTGAAGATCAAAACTTTCAGTTAATCTTGTGGCGAGATACTCCGGAACAGGAGATATCCACTTTTTAAGCTAACAACAGTGACATATGGGATGAACAGTTCTCCATATTTAGCAATCAAGACACTCTCGCGGCTAGCAGAGGACAAAGGACACGCCTTCCCGGACGCAGCCTACGCATTGAAGCATCACACCTACATAGATGACATTGTGACAGGAAGTGCTTCACTAGAATCAGCTATCCAACTGCAAGACCAAACTCATCCAGCTACTGGCGAAGGGAGCATTCGAGTTGAGAATAATGGGATTCGAACGAACCCCGACTTCTGGACAGACTACCAGCTACTGATCGTGAGACGCCTCGCTTTCTGCAGGACTCACAATCTACGCAGTTTTCTATTTTAGGACTCCATTGGGATCCAGTTGAAGATTGCTTTCGCTACAATTTCAAACATCAGAAAGGTAGCTTAACTAAGAGACATGTGTTAAGTTTGATAGCCAGATTGTATGACCCGTGCGGCTTCTTATCACCACTGATAATGGTCGCGAAAAGTTTTATGCAGCTCCTTTGGACACGAGGGCTCCAATGGGAACGAACAATTGCCACCTGAACTAGCAGAAAAATGGCTATTGTTTGTGAACGACACACGGGATCATCTGGGTGACATCAAAATCGATCGTGTATTTCCCCTCCACGCCGCCTAGCAGCATAGAACTTCATGGTTTTTGTGACGCGACTGGAAAAAGGCGTCGCAGCCGTCATTTTTATAAAGTGCAACCAAATCGATGAAGCTCCAGTGATAAGACAAGTTATGTCGAAAACTAGAGTATCTCCATTAAAGAAGATCACAATACCACGCCTTGAAC